>NC_084758.1:6286798-6339298 GCF_033978785.1 Entelurus aequoreus
AAATTCCTTTCCATAGTTAAATAACAGGGCAAAATAATGTTACACAGCCGTTATTTCCTAGCACTAAACCTGCAGAAAATACTTCTTCTCAGGTTTCTCCATGTTTACATTTTCACACTTTGCACTATTTTCTTACACTTTATGAAGCATTTCTTACATATTCCTTATTTTTGAGAGATGTTTGTTAAGTCTTCAATGTGATTTTAACATTTTGTTTGTGTTGACATTTCCTTTCTGCCTCGATAGTTGAGGGATTACAATCAGAGGAAGTTACATTTCATATAAAATATGTTTTTCCTGCTCCTTATTTTCCATAGGTCACAAAAAATTCAATAGTTATCAATATCGAGCCGATACAATGATAATATTTCAATAATTACTGCATAACAACAATTCCTTTACATAGTTAAATAAAAGGGCAAAATAATGTTACACAGCTGTAACTTCCTAGCACTAAACCTGCAGAAAATAGTTCTTTTCAGGTTTCTCTATGTTTACATTTTCACAAAAAAATTCAATAGTTATCAATATCGACCGATACAATCATAATATTTCAATAATTACTGCATAACAACAATTCCTTTCCATAGTTAAATAACAGGGCAAAATAATGTTACACAACTGTAACTTCCTAGCACTAAACCTGCAGAAAATAGTTCTTCTCAGGTTTCTCTATGTTTACATTTTCACAAAAAAATTCAATAGTTATCAATATCGAGCCGATATAATCATATTTCAATAATTACTGCATAACAACAATTCCTTTCCATAGTAAAATAACAGGGCAAAATAATGTTACACAGACGTTATTTCCTGCCACTAAACCTGCAGAAAATAGTTCTTCTCAGGTTTCTCCATGTTTACATTTTCACACTTTGCACTATTTTCTTACACTTTAAGAAGCATTTCTTACATATTGCTTATTTTTAAGATCTTATTGTTAAGTCTTCAATGTGATTTTAACATTTTGTTGACATTGTTTGAGAGTTTTCCACGCTTGTGTTGACATCTCCTTTCTGCCTCGAGGGATTACAATCAGAGAAAGTTACATTTCCAATAAAATCATTTTTTTCCTGCTCTTTATTTTCCATAGGTAAAAAAAAATGCAATAATTATCGATATTGAGCCGATATAATCATAATATTAAAATATTTACTGCACAACAATTCCTAAGAACAACACGGCAAAATAATGTTACACAGCCGTTATTTCCTAGCACTAAACCTGCAGAAAATACTTCTTCTCAGGTTTCTCTATGTTTACATTTTTACATTTTGCACTATTTTCTTACACTTTATGAAGCATTTCTTACATATTCCTTACTTTTAAGATCTTATTGTTAAGTCTTCAATGTGATTTTAACATTTTGTTTGTGTTGACATTTCCTTTCTGCCTCGATAGTTGAGTGGATTACAATCAGAGGAAGTTACATTTCATATAAAATATGTTTTTCCTGCTCCTTATTTTCCATAGGTCAAAAAAAATTCAATAGTTATCAATATCGAGCCGATACAATGATAATATTTCAATAATTACTGCATAATAACAATTCCTTTCCATAGTTAAATAACAGGGCAGAATAATGTTACACAGACGTTATTTCCTAGCACTAAACCTGCAGAAAATAGTTCTTCTCAGGTTTCTCCATGTTTACATTTTCACAAAAAAATTCAATAGTTATCATTATCGACCGATACAATCATAATATTTAAATAATTACTGCATAACAACAATTCCTTTCCATAGTTAAATAACAGGGCAAAATAATGTTACACAACTGTAACTTCCTAGCACTAAACCTGCAGAAAATAGTTCTTCTCAGGTTTCTCCATGTTTACATTTTCACACTTTGCACTATTTTCTTACACTTTAAGAAGCATTTCTTACATATTGCTTATTTTTAAGATCTTATTGTTAAGTCTTCAATGTGATTTTAACATTTTGTTGACATTGTTTGAGAGTTTTCCACGCTTGTGTTGACATCTCCTTTCTGCCTCGAGGGATTACAATCAGAGAAAGTTACATTTCCAATAAAATCATTTTTTTCCTGCTCTTTATTTTCCATAGGTAAAAAAAAAAGCAATAATTATCGATATTGAGCCGATATAATCATAATATTAAAATATTTACTGCACAACAATTCCTAAGAACAACAGGGCAAAATAATGTTACACAGCCGTTATTTCCTAGCACTAAACCTGCAGAAAATAGTTCTTCTCAGGTTTCTCTATGTTTACATTTTCACAAAAAAATTCAATAGTTATCAATATCGAGCCGTTATAATCATAATATTTCAATAATTACTGCATAACAACAATTCCTTTCCATAGTTAAATAACAGGGCAAAATAATGTTACACAGACGTTATTTCCTAGCACTAAACCTGCAGAAAATAGTTCTTCTCAGGTTTCTCCATGTTTACATTTTCACAAAAAAATTCAATAGTTATCAATATCGAGCGATACAATCATAATATTTCAATAATTACTGCATAACAACAATTCCTTTCCATAGTAAAATAACAGGGCAAAATAATGTTACACAACTGTAACTTCCTAGCACTAAACCTGCAGAAAATAGTTCTTCTCAGGTTTCTCCATGTTTACATTTTCACACTTTGCACTATTTTCTTACACTTTAAGAAGCATTTCTTACATATTGCTTATTTTTAAGATCTTATTGTTAAGTCTTCAATGTGATTTTAACATTTTGTTGACATTGTTTGAGAGTTTTCCACGCTTGTGTTGACATCTCCTTTCTGCCTCGAGGGATTACAATCAGAGAAAGTTACATTTCCAATAAAATCATTTTTTTCCTGCTCTTTATTTTCCATAGGTAAAAAAAAATGCAATAATTATCGATATTGAGCCGATATAATCATAATATTAAAATATTTACTGCACAACAATTCCTAAGAACAACAGGGCAAAATAATGTTACACAGCCGTTATTTCCTAGCACTAAACCTGCAGAAAATAGTTCTTCTCAGGTTTCTCTATGTTTACATTTTCACAAAAAAATTAAATAGTCATCAATATCGAGCCGATACATTCATAATATTTCAATAATTACTGCATAACAACAATTCCTTTCCATAGTTAAATAACAGGGCAAAATAATGTTACACAACTGTAACTTCCTAGCACTAAACCTGCAGAAAATAGTTCTTCTCAGGTTTCTCCATGTTTACATTTTCACACTTTGCACTATTTTCTTACACTTTAAGAAGCATTTCTTACATATTGCTTATTTTTAAGATCTTATTGTTAAGTCTTCAATGTGATTTTAACATTTTGTTGACATTGTTTGAGAGTTTTCCACGCTTGTGTTGACATCTCCTTTCTGCCTCGAGGGATTACAATCAGAGAAAGTTACATTTCCAATAAAATCATTTTTTTCCTGCTCTTTATTTTCCATAGGTAAAAAAAAATGCAATAATTATCGATATTGAGCCGATATAATCATAATATTAAAATATTTACTGCACAACAATTCCTAAGAACAACAGGGCAAAATAATGTTACACAGCCGTTATTTCCTAGCACTAAACCTGCAGAAAATAGTTCTTCTCAGGTTTCTCTATGTTTACATTTTCACAAAAAAATTAAATAGTCATCAATATCGAGCCGATACATTCATAATATTTCAATAATTACTGCATAACAACAATTCCTTTCCATAGTTAAATAACAGGGCAAAATAATGTTACACAACTGTAACTTCCTAGCACTAAACCTGCAGAAATTAGTTCTTCTCAGGTTTCTCCATGTTTACATTTTCACAAAAAAATTCGATAGTTATCAATATCGAGCCGATATAATCATAATATTTAAATAATTACTGCATAACAACAATTCCTTTCCATAGTTAAATAACAGGGCAAAATAATGTTACACAGACGTTACTTCCTAGCACTAAACCTGCAGAAAATAGTTCTTCTCAGGTTTCTCTATGTTTACATTTTCACACTTTGCACTATTTTCTCACACTTTCTCCCAACAGCCTGAACAGTTTGTGGCGGCGACACGCGTGCACGAGGCGCAGCAGTGCAGGAAGTGACAGCGAGGACAAGGAGCGTGTCACGAGGTGGAACGCACCTTTAAAGCTCCCCTGCTTTGGTCCGCAGCGCCCGCGTCTTGACAGCCCGCCGGGACTCGCGACGTAAAGGCCAGGATCTTTTGCGGCGGCGGCGGCGCGGGGACGGGGGGGACGGGGCGGACGGGGGGGTTGCGCGCGCCGCCACTTTCACAGTCACATCAAGCCAATTAGCGCAAAGCCGCTGCATGCTGGGAGCGGGGCCAATCCACGGGAACGCGCGCACATCTGCCGGCCGCACACTCCGCCATATGGTCGTATTCGCCGCCGCGGGGCCGCGGCGTGGCACGCCGGGTTCAAATTATCCCGGGCTCGTTAGCCAAATTGTCCCGGGTGTCTCCTAATTAGCACATAATAGGACAGCCGCGCAGGGGCCTGTAATTTAAGAATAAAGTTCATTTCCCTGACTCAGACATTCCTCGCGGCCGCGACCAGGCGGGCGCAATTAGCCGCCTCGCCATTAGCATCGGCGCTCAGGCGTGCAGCCATTGTTGGCTAACGGCGAGGCGGCAGGAGGGCGCCTCAGGTGGCCCGACGCCATCTTCACCCACACGACGTCCGGGCGGGCGTCACTTTCACTGAGGAGTGCAGCTCAGTTGATTTATTACATGCTTCAAAACAATCAACCAAGGGAATGACCATAAAAACACTTTTTCACACTTTGCACTATTTTCTTACACTTTATGAAGCATTTCTTACATATTCCTTACTTTTAAGCTTATTGTTAAATGTTCAATGTGATGTTATTAATTTGTTTGTGTTGACATTTCCTTTCTGCCTCGATAGTTGAGTGGATTACAATCAGAGAAAGTTACATTTCAAATAAAATATGTTTTCCATAGGTCAAAAACCTTCAATAATGATCAACATCGAGCCGATATAATAATATAACAGGTTTAGTGCTAGGAAATAACGGCTGTGTAACATGAATTTGCCCTGTTATTCTTAGGATTTTTTGTTACGCAGTAAATATTTAAAATATTATGATTATATCGGTTGATATCGATAATTATTGCATTTTTTTGACCTGCCGAAAATAAGGAAAAAATATTTTATATGAAATGTAACTTCCTCTGATTGTAATCCCTCAACAGGGCAAAATAATGTTACACAGACGTTATTTCCTAGCACTAAACCTGCAGAAAATAGTTCTCAGGTTTCTCTATGTTTACATTTTCACACTTTGCACTATTTTCTTACACTTCATGAAGCATTTTATTACACATTACTTACTTTTACGCTTATTGTTAAATGTTCAATGTGATTTTATTATTTTGTTGGTGTTGACATTTCCTTGCTGCTTTAATAGTTGAGGGATTACAATCAGAGAAAGTTACATTTCAAATAAAATATTTTTTTCCTGATCCTTGTTTTCCACATGTCAAAAACAATAATTATCAACATCGAGCCGATATAATAATATAACAGGTTTAGTGCTAGGAAATAACGGCGGTGTAACATTATTTTGCCCTGTTATTCTTAGGATTTTTTGTTACGCAGTAAATATTTAAAATATTATTATTATATCGGTTGATATCGATAATTATTGAATTTTTTTGACCTGCCGAAAATAAGGAAAAAATATTTTATATGAAATGTAACTTCCTCTGATTGTAATCCCTCAACAGGGCAAAATAATGTTACACAGACGTTATTTCCTAGCACTAAACCTGCAGAAAATAGTTCTCAGGTTTCTCCATGTGTATCAAAAATCCGTACAGACAGTTTAATCAGAAGGGTTCAATCTCTCTCCTGTAGCAGTTTGAAGCCGAAACGACAAACGCGCTCAGAGGAGATAACGTTTGATGTTTGGTGACCGGTTGTAACAAAAATTTTGTTTTGAAGGAGGAATAGCAAACTTCCTGTTGATTTTCGCTGAAGGATGTCAATCTACGAAATGTAGGTGTAGGCGAGACCTACATAGAGGTATTTGTTTCATGTCTCTAAGACGTTCCTACCGGAAGTTATAAGCAGTTTTGTCTGAGTTTTCCTCTAAAAAGCATTTTTTTTCTCTGTTTTATTAAAAAATTGCTCTAGAGCACAATTTTGAGTTTCGGGGTTCGGTTATTTTTTGAGATCGCAATTTCTACCAGTCCCGATGTGTGTGAGAAGTTTGGTGAGTTTTGAAGTATTTTAAGGGGGTCAAATTACAGCTCAAAGAGGCAAAAACGAGTTTTTTTTAGTACAAATTTGTCTTGAAGGGGAAATTGCCAACTTCCTGTTGGTTTTTGCCCGAGGATGTAAAATTATGAAATGTAGGTCTAAGTCTGACCTACATAGAGGTTTTTGTTTCATGTCTCTACGACCTTCCTAGTGGGAGTTACAGGCAGTTTGTTTTTATTTTTTCCTAGGGGGCGCTGTTATTAACTTGCAATTTTCGCAGGTCCTGATTTGTGTGTCAAATTTGGTGAGTTTTGGAGCATGTTAAGTGGGTCAAATTGCTGCTCGAAGAGGCGGCCGGTATAATAAAAAAAAAAAAGACTAATAATAAACATTACAATTTCAATAGGGTCCTTTCGTCCCATTGCAAAAGGACTCCCTTTGGGACTCCTTTTGAAAAGGTCCTGTGCGGACCCTAATTATCAATATTGAGCCGATATAATCATAATATTTCAATAATTACTGCATAACAACAATTCCTTTCCATAGTTAAATAACAGGGCAAAATAATGTTACACAGACGTTATTTCCTGCAGAAAATAGTTCTTCTCAGGTTTCTCCATGTTTACATTTTCACACTTTGCACTATTTTCTTACACTTCATGAAGCATTTTATTACATATTACTTACTTTTGAGAGATGTTTGTTAAGTCTTCAATGTGATTGTAACATTTTGTTTCCTTTTTGCCTTGATAGTTGAGGGATTACAATCAGAGAAAGTTACATTTTATATAAAATATGTTTTTCCTGCGCCTTATTTTCAAAAGGTCCAAAAAATTCACTAGTTATCAACATCGAGTCGATACAATCATAATATTTCAATAATTACTGCATAACAACAATTCCTTTCCATAGTTAAATAACAGGGCAAAATAATGTTACACAACTGTAACTTCCTAGCACTAAACCTGCAGAAAATAGTTCTTCTCAGGTTTCTCCATGTTTACATTTTCACACTTTGCACTATTTTCTTACACTTTATGAAGCATTTCTTACATATTACTTACTTTTAAGAGCTTATTGTTAAATGTTCAATGTGATTTTAACATTTTGTTGGTGTTGACATTTCCTCGATTACAATCAGAGAAAGTTACATTTCAAATAAAATATTTTTTTCCTGCTCCTTATTTTCCATAGGTCAAAAAAATGTAATAATTATCGATATCGACCGATATGATCATAAGATTTAAATATTTACTGTATAACAAAAATTCCTAAAGAAACAGGGCAAATTCATGTTACACAGCCGTTATTTCCTAGCACTAAAACTGCAGAAAATAGTTCTTCTCAGGTTTCTCTATGTTTACATTTTCACACTTTGCACTATTTTCTCACACTTTATGAAGCGTTTCTTAAATATTCCTTACTTTTAAGAACTTATTGTTAAGTGTTCAATGTGATTTTCATATTTTGTTGACATTGAGTGTTTTCCACGCTTGTGTTGACATTTCCTTTCTGCCTCGATAGTTGAGTGGATTACAATCACAATAAGGTAACATTTCAAATAAAATATATTTTCCCTGCTCCTTGTTTTCCATAGGTCGAAAAAATTCAATAGTAACAGTGAAGTCAAGTATGAATGAAAAGGAGCAGAAAGAAGATAAAAACTTCTACTATCTGCCTCCTATTTTCACAAATACAACAATTGACATATTTCCATATTTACAACAATTAAACCAATAATGAAAAAAAATAATTCTACTCTCTTGTCATCATCATCATTTTTACACGTTTTTTTAGGTAACACTTTAGTATGGGGAACATATTCACCATTAATTAGTTGCTTATTAGCATGCAAATTAGTAACATATTGGCTCTTAATTAGTCATTATTAGGTACTTAATAATGCATTTTTCTATTATACAACCAGTAAGCCATTAACTAACCTCAGAATTATTGCTTTTTAGTAACCCTAACCCTAACCCTAACCCTTATACCGTATTTCCTTGAATTGCCGCCGGGAATATAGTATTCGCCTGCCTAGAATTACAGCCGGGTCAAACTCGTTTCGCAAAATAATTAGCGCATGCTTGGCACTTCCGCCGGGTCAAATATGAGTCATTAAATGACTCCCACCTCCTGGTGGTAGAGGGCGCTAGTGATCCTTCTTGCGACTACCAGTACTGCCGAAGACCGGTGCTGCAGAAGAAGACAACAAGCAGCAAGCTGAGCAGCGATCGTTTGCTTGCACTTTTAACATCAAGGATTACATACCTAAAATAAAACAGTTTTCTAAACTGGACTTTCAATCGAAGCAGGAGGTAATAATTGAAGGAATATCTCCAGAGACTTTTAAAACTGAAGAAAGATAAGGAAGACTGCCTTTGATCAGAAGCAGCTGCACATGGACATCATTTAAGTAAAGGTAAGACCATAATAACGTTTTATTTATTAAAAGTGCTTTTCATGATAAGGTAAGCGCCGGAGTGAGAAAAGGTTTTAAAATAATTAGCGCATGCTTGCCCATCCCGCATGCTTTTGGTAAGCGCAGGAGTGAGAAGAGGTTTTAAATGAATTAGCGCCCCTGCGGCTATTCAAGGAAATACGGTATGTTCCCCTAGTGTTCAAATAACTCTAAATTAAGTATTTGTTACTTTAATAAGCAACTAATTAATGGTGAATATGTTCCCCATACTAAAGTGTTACCGTTTTTTTTTTAATACAGAAATAGATTTACAGTCCGTGCGCCTTCCATTCATTCTATTTCCAATTCTGAAACGCAAATCAAAAAACTAAATTAGGGCCGTTTTTCGATTTTTATTATTTATGGCAGATTTGAAAACAAATAAAAAAGGGTAGATTTTCATTCAAAAATTGCCATAAAATTGGATTTTTTGCTGTTTTGCTTTTATGGATTTGAATTTTTCCAGATAAACACAAAAAAACATTTGCAAAAAATGGTGTTCATCTGTCTGATGCCAAATTGAACCGGAAGCAGTATTTTAGCTTTTCCTTTGCGTTTAGCATGTTTTTAGCATAACCCTAAGGAACTACAAACTACAAACCCTCAAATCTAGACTCCAAACATCCCAGAACAAGCTAGTCAGATTACTTCTAGACCTCCACCCCAGATCCCACCTCACTCCTACCCACTTCTCCAAAGTGGGCTGGCTCAGGGTGGAGGACAGAGTAAAACAACTTGCACTGAGCCTGGTCTATAAAATCCGCTACACCTCCCTGATACGAAGTACATGTCAAACTACTTCCTTAACGTAAATGACCGCCATAACCACAACACCAGGGGGAGCTCCACTAACCACGTTAAACCCAGATTCCGATCTAACAAAGGTTTTAACTCATTCTCTTTCCATGCCACATCAATATGGAATGCACTCCCAACAGGTGTAAAAGAAAGGGCATCTCTATCCTCCTTCAGAACCGCACTAAAAGAACACCTCCGGGCAACCTCAACCCTCGACTAACACCCTCCCTTCCACACCCCACCTCCCCGGATTGTAAATAATCAAATGTAAATAATCAAATGTATATACTTGTTCTTATGCTTTCTGAACTCACTATGTTCTCTGCTCGCTGTACATATCCTACCAAGTCAGACCTACACTGTTTCGCCTCCGCTCCCTTCCACTAATGGACTTCCTCCCGCAGTGGCTTCCATTTGTTCCCACTAAGCCCGGCTTGATATTTAAAGACCCCCGCAGAGACCGGCGCTAACGACACGAGACGGAGGCGCTCGCTGATGTCCCCGGACGGACTATCGATCGGCCCCGCCCCCCGCACCCCCTACCCCCTCACCTGAACTTCACTGGCCGACAGGTCCATCAATCAACTTGACTGACAGCTGCGGATGAAGCTGATCGATGGCATGGATTTTGTCCGCTGGGATATTATGACATCTGATGGCGGGCTACTTCATGTCACACACACACACACACGTTATTGTTCCACAACAACACATCATGGAGACCCGCTCACTGAAACCATCCTCCTCAGTTCCTGATGCCTCCATTACCCATAATGCAACGTAAACAGCATCTAAGTGCTAACTAGCTTAGCGTGTTTAACCTTCCTTAGTTTTATCCTTTCCCAGGGCTCTCCAAAACCTACAAAACTAGCATAAAACATTAGCATGCTAATGCCAGCTTGATGACATAGGACAAGTTAGCATACTTCTAAGATGGCGCCAAGTATTAAAATCCATGATTTTTGGTTAAAATATTTTAAAAAAATAAAAATAAAAAACTAGCATAAAACATTAGCATGCTAATGCTAGCTTGATGACATAGGACAAGTTAGCATACTTCTAAGATGGCACCAAGTATTAAAATCCATGATTTTTGGTTAAAACATTAAAAAAAATAATTGAAAAAAAACTAGCAGAAAACGTTAGCATGCTAATGCCAGCTTGATGACATAGGACAAGTTAGCATACTTTTAAGATGGCACCAAGTATTAAAATCCATGATTTTTGGTTAAAATATTTAAAAAAAATAAAAATAAAAAACTAGCATAAAACATTAGCATGCTAATGCTAGCTTGATGACATAGGACAAGTTAGCATACTTCTAAGATGGCGTCAAGTATTAAAATCTATGATTTTTGGTTAAAACATTAAATAAATAAAACTAAAAAACTAGCATAAAACGTTAGCATGCTAATGCCAGCTTGATGACATAGGACAAGTTAGCATACTTCTAAGATGGCGTCAAGTATTATAATCTATGATTTTTGGTTAAAACATTAAATAAATAAAACAAAAAAACTAGCATAAAACGTTAGCATGCTAATGCCAGCTTGATGACATAGGACAAGTTAGCATACATCTAAGATGGCACCAAGTATTAAAATCCATGATTTTTGGTTTAAACATATAACAATTACTAAAAAACTAGCATAAAACGTTAGCATGCTAATGCTAGCTTGATGACATAGGACAAGTTAGCATACTTCTAAGATGGCACCAAGTATTAAAATCCATGATTTTTGATTAAAACATAAACAAATAAAAATAAAATAAACTAGCATAAAACATTAGCATGCTAATGCCAGCTTGATAACATAGGACAAGTTAGCATACTTCTAAGATGGTGCCAAGTTCCTGATGCCTCCATTACCCATAATGCAACGTAAACAGCGTCTAAGTGCTAACTAGCTTAGCGTGTTTAACCTTCCTTAGTTTTATCCTTTCCCAGGGCTCTCCAAAACCTACAAAACTAGCATAAAACGTTAGCATGCTAATGCCAGCTTGATGACATAGGACAAGTTAGCATACTTTTAAGATGGCGCCAAGTATTAAAATCCATGATTTTTGGTTAAAACATTAAAAAAAATAATTGAAAAAAACTAGCAGAAAACGTTAGCATGCTAATGCCAGCTTGATGACATAGGACAAGTTAGCATACTTCTAAGATGGCACCAAGTATTAAAATCCATGATTTTTGGTTAAAATATTTAAAAAAAATAAAAATAAAAAACTAGCATAAAACATTAGCATGCTAATGCTAGCTTGATGACATAGGACAAGTTAGCATACTTCTAAGATGGCGTCAAGTATTATAATCTATGATTTTTGGTTAAAACATTAAATAAATAAAACAAAAAAACTAGCATAAAACGTTAGCATGCTAATGCCAGCTTGATGACATAGGACAAGTTAGCATACATCTAAGATGGCACCAAGTATTAAAATCCATGATTTTTGGTTTAAACATATAACAATTACTAAAAAACTAGCATAAAACGTTAGCATGCTAATGCTAGCTTGATGACATAAGAGAAGTTAGCATACTTCTAAGATGGCACCAAGTATTAAAATCCATGATTTTTGATTAAAACATAAACAAATAAAAATAAAATAAACTAGCATAAAACATTAGCATGCTAATGCCAGCTTGATAACATAGGACAAGTTAGCATACTTTTAAGATGGTGCCAAGTTCCTGATGCCTCCATTACCCATAATGCAACTTAAACAGCGTCTAAGTGCTAACTAGCTTAGCGTGTTTAACCTTCCTTAGTTTTATCCTTTCCCAGGGCTCTTGTTGTGTTATGTTTTCTTGGTTTCCTTTCCAAACCGCCGGTTGTACCGCGGGGGGGCGGAGCAACGAGGCGCGCCTCCACCTGATTGGCAGCTCCAGCAGGAAGACGTCGAGTTGTTCCTTCGGCAAACGTGCGCCATGTTCAGTCACTCATTGATCCGTGCCAGTTCTCCGGTTTGCGGAGTTAGATTCTCGTCTTTCATTTTCTAAATTACAGACCATCACCTTCGATTCAAGTAATTTGACCTTAGCTGCCTTTCCACTGTAGTTTTTTTTACAAAATAAAAGCGGTAGTTCAAAAATTCCGACAAATCAGCACATCAGCGACTTGGAGGTGTTTTGCGTAATGAGCCGAAATTCTTGTCAAATCTCGTCCCGCGAGACTCCACTTTGAGGAAGACACCGCTGGATGTCAATAGAAGACGAAGGCAGCGGGTGATCACTCAGAGGCAACGCCCTAATGGCCCCCTTGACATTGTTTGGGCGTGTTGGTCTCTGAGCCTACGGGTCAACCTCTATTCCAGGGAAGTGACCTGCGAGCCGGCCCAGAGCGGTGGTTTTGCCTCTATTCCAGGGTAGAAGCCCCGCTGTGGCCATGCCCGTTGCTCCCCGCCGGCCGACTGATCAGAGACTTCCGGCTCCCTTGACATTGTTCGAGCGTGTGGGTCTCTCCGATCCTTTTGGTCGACCTCTATTCCGGGGAACATACCCGCGAGGCGGCCCAGAGCGGTGGGTTTTCCTCTCTCCCCTCCTGCAAACCTGTCGGAGACGTACGACCCCCTTGACATTGTTCGGGCGTGTGGGTCTCTCCGAGCCTGCGGGTCAGCCTCTATTCCGGGGAAGAAGCCTGTGAAATGCCCTGCTGTGGCCGTGCCCCTTGCTCCCCCCTGACCAACCAATCGGAGACTTACGACCCCCTTGACATTGTTTGGGGCGCGTGGGTCTCTCTGAGCCTGTGGGTCAACCTCTATTCCTGGGAAGAGACCCACGAGGCGGCCCAGAGCAGTGGTTTTGCCTCGTTACCCCCGGTTGACCGATCGGAGACTTACGACCCCCTTGACATTGCTCGAGTGTGTGGATCTCTCTGAGCCTTCGGGTCGACCTCTATTTCGGGGAAGAGACCAGCGAGACGGCCCAGAGCGGTGGTTATGGCTCTCTCCCCCCAGCAAACCAATCGGAGACTTACGGCCTCCTTGACATTGTTTGGGCATGTGGGTCTCTCCGAGCCTGCGGGTCAACTTCTTTTCCGGGGAAGAGACCCGTGAAATGTCATGCTGCGGTGTTGCTCTCTCCCTCCCCACCAGCTGACCTATCGGAGACTTACGACCCCCTTGACATTGTTCGGGTGCGCGAGTCTCTCTGGGCAACCTCTATTACGGGGAAGAGACCCGCAAAATGCCTTACTGCGGCGGTCCCCCTTGCTCCCAGCTGGCCGACCGATCAGAGACTTACGACCCCCTTGACATTGTTCGGGTGCGCGAGTCTCTCTGAGCAACCTCTATTACGGGGAAGAGACCCGCAAAATGGCCTTACTGCGGCGGTCCCCCTTGCTCCCAGCTGGCCGACCGATCAGAGACTTACGGCCTCCTTGACATTGTTTGGGCATGTGGGTCTCTCCGAGCCTGCGGGTCAACTTCTTTACCGGGGAAGAGACCCGTGAAATGCCATGCTGTGGTGTTGCCCCCTCCATCCCCGCCAGCTGACCTATCAGAGACTTACGACCCCCTTGACATTGTTCGGGTGCGCGAGTCTCTCGGGGCAACCTCTATTACGGGGAAGAGACCCGCAAAATGCCTTACTGCGGCGGTCCCCCTTGCTCCCAGCTGGCCGACCGATCAGAGACTTACGACCCCCTTGACATTGTTTGGGTGCGCGAGTCTCTCTGGGCAATCTCTATTACGGGGAAGAGACCCACAAAATGCCTTACTGCGGCGGTCCCCCTTGCTCCCCGCTGGCCGACCGATCAGAGACTTACGGCCTCCTTGACATTGTTTGGGCATGTGGGTCTCTCCGAGCCTGCGGGTCAACTTCTTTTCCGGGGAAGAGACCCACGAGGCGGCCCAGAGCAGTGGTTTTGCCTCGTTACCCCCGGTTGACCGATCGGAGACTTACGACCCCCTTGACATTGCTCGAGTGTGTGGATCTCTCTGAGCCTTCGGGTCGACCTCTATTTCGGGGAAGAGACCAGCGAGACGGCCCAGAGCGGTGGTTATGGCTCTCTCCCCCCAGCAAACCAATCGGAGACTTACGGCCTCCTTGACATTGTTTGGGCATGTGGGTCTCTCCGAGCCTGCGGGTCAACTTCTTTTCCGGGGAAGAGACCCGTGAAATGTCATGCTGCGGTGTTGCTCTCTCCCTCCCCACCAGCTGACCTATCGGAGACTTACGACCCCCTTGACATTGTTCGGGTGCGCGAGTCTCTCTGGGCAACCTCTATTACGGGGAAGAGACCCGCAAAATGCCTTACTGCGGCGGTCCCCCTTGCTCCCAGCTGGCCGACCGATCAGAGACTTACGACCCCCTTGACATTGTTCGGGTGCGCGAGTCTCTCTGAGCAACCTCTATTACGGGGAAGAGACCCGCAAAATGGCCTTACTGCGGCGGTCCCCCTTGCTCCCAGCTGGCCGACCGATCAGAGACTTACGGCCTCCTTGACATTGTTTGGGCATGTGGGTCTCTCCGAGCCTGCGGGTCAACTTCTTTTCCGGGGAAGAGACCCACGAGGCGGCCCAGAGCAGTGGTTTTGCCTCGTTACCCCCGGTTGACCGATCGGAGACTTACGACCCCCTTGACATTGTTCGGGTGCGCGAGTCTCTCGGGGCAACCTCTATTACGGGGAAGAGACCCGCAAAATGCCTTACTGCGGCGGTCCCCCTTGCTCCCAGCTGGCCGACCGATCAGAGACTTACGACCCCCTTGACATTGTTTGGGTGCGCGAGTCTCTCTGGGCAATCTCTATTACGGGGAAGAGACCCGCAAAATGGCCTTACTGCGGCGGTCCCCCTTGCTCCCCGCTGGCCGACCGATCAGAGACTTACGGCCTCCTTGACATTGTTTGGGCATGTGGGTCTCTCCGAGCCTGCGGGTCAACTTCTTTTCCGGGGAAGAGACCCACGAGGCGGCCCAGAGCAGTGGTTTTGCCTCGTTACCCCCGGTTGACCGATCGGAGACTTACGACCCCCTTGACATTGCTCGAGTGTGTGGATCTCTCTGAGCCTTCGGGTCGACCTCTATTTCGGGGAAGAGACCAGCGAGACGGACCAGAGCGGTGGTTATGGCTCTCTCCCCCCAGCAAACCAATCGGAGACTTACGGCCTCCTTGACATTGTTTGGGCATGTGGGTCTCTCCGAGCCTGCGGGTCAACTTCTTTTCCGGGGAAGAGACCCGTGAAATGTCATGCTGCGGTGTTGCTCTCTCCCTCCCCACCAGCTGACCTATCGGAGACTTACGACCCCCTTGACATTGTTCGGGTGCGCGAGTCTCTCTGGGCAACCTCTATTACGGGGAAGAGACCCGCAAAATGCCTTACTGCGGCGGTCCCCCTTGCTCCCAGCTGGCCGACCGATCAGAGACTTACGACCCCCTTGACATTGTTCGGGTGCGCGAGTCTCTCTGAGCAACCTCTATTACGGGGAAGAGACCCGCAAAATGGCCTTACTGCGGCGGTCCCCCTTGCTCCCAGCTGGCCGACCGATCAGAGACTTACGGCCTCCTTGACATTGTTTGGGCATGTGGGTCTCTCCGAGCCTGCGGGTCAACTTCTTTTCCGGGGAAGAGACCCGTGAAATGCCATGCTGTGGTGTTGCCCCCTCCATCCCCGCCAGCTGACCTATCAGAGACTTACGACCCCCTTGACATCGTTCGGGTGCGCGAGTCTCTCTGGGCAACCTCTATTACGGGGAAGAGACCCGCAAAATGCCTTACTGCGGCGGTCCCCTTTGCTCCCCGCTGGCCGACCGATCAGAGACTTACGGCCTCCTTGAGGGCGGGTCATTCCATAGCTCATAATTCACCGATCGATCTACGTCCCTCTCCCCTTCTATAGTCAGAGGCTTTGGGATAAGACCGAAAGGACAAGATCACGGGTACAAGCAACCAAAATGAGTTCTCCCTTAAAGGTAGGGTTAGAAGCTCTGGCATGACTCAGAATGGTCTGGTCAGAATGCCCCCTGGGGAGGTGTTTAAGGCATGTCAGACCAATTGGAGGCCACCCATGACACGTTGGGAAGACGAAGGAGCTGTGGAGAGGGAAGTCTAGGTGTCTCTGCTTCGGCTGCTGTCCCCACGAGTTTTTGTTTTAAGGCATTCTGTTCTGCTAAAAGGAGTAAAAATATTCCTCGGACAAGAGCATCCCAAACATGCTCCATGGGTGACGGGTTTGGTGAGTATGTGGACCATGCCAGAACTGAGTTCCTTTTGTGAACAGTTGGATCATCGACATGAGACCTCAGGATATTGTTTATGTTTGTCCGGTGTTGTTTGTTTGACATAACGTAAGGAAGTGGGCGGAGCTCCGGGACCGGGGGACTTCCAGTCCCAACAAAGCAAAAGTTGAAGATGGCGAAGGAAAGTTCTTGGAGGAGTCAGGAAGTGCACAGTAGCTATAAGAGCGGCTGATGTGCCATCTGAACATGTTTATTAATGACGTTGGCACGTCCGGGAGCGGCCGCCATGTTGGCGCCCGTCGCACAAAGAGACGCCTGGTGGTCATCCATATTAATGACGAGGCCAACCTGTGTTCTGCTGCCACCAGCGCCAGCTGACGTCCAGACGTAGGAGCGAAGGTCCGATCCATCCCGGAGTCTTTTATCCGTCACAGGACAGCGCCTTCAGATGTGTCCTCAACAAGTCTCAGGTCAACTTTCATCTCCTAACTAGCACAAGTCCTCGTCAGCCAATACCTACAGATACCGATATACGGATACATCACTAAACTTCTTTTCAGCAATAAATGATATTGAAAATAACACTGAGCAAAGTCCGGCCAAGTAGTTTGTTGTTGACCCTCGACTTCTTCCAAACATTGAAGTCAATTTTAAAATATTTTGTCAGAAGGATTACGGTCCCAAAATTACATTACAATACATTAAAGTTAGGAGATTTTACGAGAAAGAAAAAGTAGAAAATTCCCACAGAATGTGTGCCCTGAACCTATAGCCTGGGGTCGATCAAAGCCGGCCTACTTCTAAGATGGCGCAGAGTATTAAAATCCATTATTTTTTGATTCATACATACAAAGAAGACTAAAAAACTAGCATAACACGTTAGCATGCTAATGCAAGCTAGATGACATAGGACAAGTTAGCATACTTCTAAGATGTCGCCAAGTATTAAAATCCATGATTTTTGGTTAAAACATAAAAAAACCCCTACAAAACTAGCATAAAACGTTAGCATGCTAATGCCAGCTTGATGACATAGGACAAGTTAGCATACTTTTAAGATGGCGCCAAGTATTAAAATCCATGATTTTTGGTTAAAACATTAAAAAAACCTACAAAACTAGCATAAAACGTTAGCATGCTAATGCCAGCTTGATGACATAGGACAAGTTAGCATACTTTTAAGATGGCACCAAGTATTAAAATCCATGATTTTTGGTTAAAACATAAAAAAAAATAATTGAAAAAAACTAGCAGAAAACGCTAGCATGCTAATGCCAGCTTGATGACATAGGACAAGTTAGCATACTTCTAAAATGGCGCCAAGTATTATAATCTATGATTTTTGGTTAAAACATTAAATAAATAAAACTAAAAAACTAGCATAAAACGTTAGCATGCTAATGCCAGCTTGATGACATAGGACAAGTTAGCATACTTCTAAGATGTCGCCAAGTATTGAAATCCATGATTTTTGGTTAAAACATAAAAAAAACCTACAAAACTAGCATAAAACGTTAGCATGCTAATGCCAACTTGATGGCATAGGACAAGTTAGCATACTTTTAAGATGGCGCCAAGTATTAAAATCCATGATTTTTGGTTAAAATATAAAAAAAAATAATTGAAAAAAACTAGCAGAAAACGTTAGCATGCTACTGCCAGCTTGATGACATAGGACAAGTTAGCATACTTCTAAGATGGCACCAAGTATTAAAATCCATGATTTTTGGTTAAAATATTAAAAAAATAAAATAAATAAAAAACTAGCATAAAACATTAGCATGCTAATGCTAGCTTGATGACATAGGACAAGTTAGCATACTTCTAAAATGGCGCCAAGTATTATAATCCATGATTTTTGGTTTAAACATATAACAATTACTAAAAAACTAGCATAAAACGTTAGCATGCTAATGCTAGCTTGATGACATAGGACAAGTTAGCATACTTCTAAGATGGCACCAAGTATTAAAATCCATGATTTTTGATTAAAACATAAACAAATAAAAATAAAATAAACTAGCATAAAACATTAGCATGCTAATGCCAGCTTGATAACATAGGACAAGTTAGCATACTTCTAAGATGGTGCCAAGTATTAAAATCCATGATTTTTTGGTTTAAACATACACAAATAAAAATAAAAAACTAGCAGAAAACGTTAGCATGCTAATGCAAGCTTGATGACATAGGACAAGTTAGCATACTTCTAAGATGGCGCCAAGTGTTAAAATCCATGATTTTTGGTTAAAACATTTTTTTTTTTAACTAAAAAAACTAGCAGAAAACGTTAGCATGATAATGCAAGCTTGATGACATAGGACAAGTTAGCATACTTCTAAGATGTCACCAAGTATTGAAATCCATGATTTTTGGTTAAAACATAAAAAAAACCTACAAAACTAGCATAAAACGTTAGCATGCTAATGCCAGCTTGATGACATAGGACAAGTTAGCATACTTTTAAGATGGCGCCAAGTATTAAAATCCATGATTTTTGGTTAAAACATAAAAAAAAATAATTGAAAAAAACTAGCAGAAAACGTTAGCATGCTAATGCCAGCTTGATGACATAGGACAAGTTAGCATACTTCTAAGATGGCACCAAGTATTAAAATCCATGATTTTTGGTTAAAATATTTAAAAAAAATAAAAATAAAAAACTAGCATAAAACATTAGCATGCTAATGCTAGCTTGTTGACATAGGACAAGTTAGCATACTTCTAAAATGGCGCCAAGTATTATAATCTATGATTTTTGGTTAAAACATTAAATAAATAAAACTAAAAAACTAGCATAAAACGTTAGCATGCTAATGCCAGCTTGATGACATAGGACAAGTTAGCATACATCTAAGATGGCACCAAGTATTAACATCCATGATTTTTGGTTTAAACATATAACAATTACTAAAAAACTAGCATAAAACGTTAGCATGCTAATGCTAGCTTGATGACATAGGACAAGTTAGCATACTTCTAAGATGGCACCAAGTATTAAAATCCATGATTTTTGATTAAAACATAAACAAATAAAAATAAAATAAACTAGCATAAAACATTAGCATGCTAATGCCAGCTTGATAACATAGGACAAGTTAGTATACTTCTAAGATGGCACCAAGTATTAAAATCCATGATTTTTTGGTTTAAACATACACAAATAAAAATAAAAAACTAGCAGAAAACGTTAGCATGCTAATGCAAGCTTGATGACATAGGACAAGTTAGCATACTTCTAAGATGGCGCCAAGTGTTAAAATCCATGATTTTTGGTTAAAACATTTTTTTTTTTTAACTAAAAAAACTAGCAGAAAACGTTAGCATGATAATGCAAGCTTGATGACATAGGACAAGTTACCATGCTTCTAAGATGGCGCCAAGTGTTAAAATCCAGGATTTTTGGTTAAAACATTAAAAAAAAACTATAAAACTAGCATAAAACGTTAGCATGCTAACGCCAACTTGATGACATAGGACAAGTTAGCATACTTCTAAGATGGCGCCAAGTATTAAAATCCATGATTTTTGGTTAAAACATTAAAAAAAACAACTAAAACATTTGCATTAAATGTTAGCATGCTAACGTTAGCAAGCCAACGTTTTATGCTAGTTTTTTTAGCTCTTTTTTCAATGTTGTAACCTAAAAATCCAGTTTGTTGACATGTGGCGCCATCTTGGAAGTGTGATAATGTCGCTCCTAGTTAGCATGCTAACGTTAGCGTGCTAATATAAGAAATTTTAGCATATTTCCAAGATGGCGGCGAGTATCACAAACCAGGATTTTTAGGCGCAAACACGCCAGTAAGCTCAGTAAGCTCGCCTGTGATTGGACGGTCAGCTTCTCTCAAACCACCCCTCAAACAAGTTCATAAAATCCCGGCGTCGACCCGGAGCCTGAACGCATCACGCTGCCTTCAGGCGTCCCAGATTCCCCTGGTCATGTTGACGCACCGAAGCACACGAGTCAGATTCAGTGGAAAGTGTGGTGAAAAAACACCGGAGTGGATGTTTATTTCATGCTCTCTCGGTCATCGGAGCCGCTTACGAGGCCTGGGGGCCCCTATCAAAGATTTAGGTCGGCCGGGGGCCCCTCCCCCCGACCAGCCCGCCCCCCAGATGAGGACCAAGACCCGAGAACTTCTCGGAGAAAGTTGTCTCCCAAAGCCCTGACTAGAACTGGCCTCCAACCTTCTCCTCATTTATTCATGACTTGTGTACACACACACACACACAAACACACACACACACACACACACACACACACACACACACACACACACACACACACACACACACACACACACACACACACACACACACACACACACACACACACGTTTTTAGTCACTTCCACTGCAACACAAACGTCAACAGAGACAATATTGCACTTGCGGTTCAGCGGATTTCAACACAACTTGTAACTTGTAAGAACAGGAATTCCTGGAAATTTGACGATCGTGGAAAAAATGGTTGTTTGAATTTCCAGGATAAGTGGAATGTGTTAAAGGTGGAATGGTTTGAATCTGTTGAAAAAGGCAGGAATTGTTGAAGTTTGAAAAATGGATGATTCATTTCCGTAGGAATTTCCTGGAAATTTAGGAATTTCGGGAAAAGTGGGAATTTTTCTGAAAATGCTAAAACATTTGAATGTTCTGAATGAGTTAAAATGGTTGGTGTTGGAATTTTTCCAATATCTCGAGAAATGTTGAAGTAGTAGCATTTTAAATGGTACTCGGGAATTCCTGGAATTTCGGGAAAACTGGGAATTCTACTAAGAGGAATGTTTTGACGGTGGAACTGTTGAAATGGGTTGGAAAATGTGAAAGGAGTCATCGCACTTAAAAAGGTTGGAAATAAGGTTAGAAAAAAACCCAGGAATTCCTGGAAATTTGAGGATCGTGGAAAAAATGGTTGTTTGAATTTCCAGGATAAGTGGAATGTGTTAAAGGTGGAATGGTTTGAATCTGTTGAAAAAGGCAGGAATTGTGGAAGTTTGAAAAAATGGATGATTAATTTCCATAGGAATTTCCTGGAAATTTAGGAATTTCGGGAAAAGCGGGAATTTTTCTGAAAATGCTAAAACATTTGAATGTTCTGAATGAGTTAAAATGGTTGGTGTTGGAATTTTTCCAATATCTCGAGAAATGTTGAAGTAGTAGCATTTTAAATGGTACTCTGGAATTCCTGGAATTTCGGGAAAACTGGGAATTCTACTAAGAGGAATGTTTTGACGGTGGAACTGTTGAAATGGGTTGGAAAATGTGAAAGGAGTCATCGCACTTAAAAAGGTTGGAAATAAGGTTAGAAAAAAACCCAGGAATTCCTGGAAATTTGATGATCGTGGAAAAAATGGTTGTTTGAATTTCCAGGATAAGTGGAATTTGTTAAAGGTAGAATGGTTTGAATCTGTTGAAAAAGGCAGGAATTGTGGAAGTTTGAAAAATGGATGATTAATTTCCATAGGAATTTCCTGGAAATTTAGGAATTTCGGGAAAAGCGGGAATTTTTCTGAAAATGCTAAAACATTCTGAATGAGTTAAAATGGTTGGTGTTGGAATTTTTCCAATATCTCGAGAAATGTTGAAGTAGTAGCATTTTAAATGGTACTCGGGAATTCCTGGAATTTCGGGAAAACTGGGAATTCTACTAAGAGGAATGTTTTGACGGTGGAACTGTTGAAATGGGTTGGAAAATGTGAAAGGAGTCATCGCACTTAAAAAGGTTGGAAATAAGGTTAGAAAAAAACCCAGGAATTCCTGGAAATTTGATGATCGTGGAGAAAATGGTTGTTTGAATTTCCAGGATAAGTGGAATGTGTTAAAGGTGGAATGGTTTGAATCTGTTGAAAAAGGCAGGAATTGTGGAAGTTTGAAAAATGGATGATTAATTTCCATAGGAATTTCCTGGAAATTTAGGAATTTCGGGAAAAGCGGGAATTTTTCTGAAAATGCTAAAACATTTGAATATTCTGAATGAGTGTTGGTGTTGGAATTTTTCCAATATCTCGAGAAATGTTGAAGTAGTAGCATTTTAAATGGTACTAGGGAATTCCTGGAATTTCGGGAAAACTGGGAATTCTACTAAGAGGAATGTTTTGACGGTGGAACTGTTGAAATGGGTTGGAAAATGTGAAAGGAGTCATCGCACTTAAAAAGGTTGGAAATAAGGTTAGAAAAAAAAACAGGAATTCCTGGAAATTTGATGAACGTGGAAAAAATGGTTGTTTGAATTTCCAGGATAAGTGGAATGTCTTAAAGGTGGAATGGTTTGAATCTGTTGAAAAAGGCAGGAATTGTGGAAGTTTGAAAAATGGATGATTCATTTCCATAGGAATTTCCTGGAAATTTAGGAATTTCGGGAAAATCGGGAATTTTTCTGAAAATGCTAAAACATTTGAATGTTCTGAATGAGTTAAAATGGTTGGTGTTGGAATTTTTCCAATATCTCGAGAAATGTTGAAGTAGTAGCATTTTAAATGGTACTAGGGAATTCCTGGAATTTCGGGAAAACTGGGAATTCTACTAAGAGGAATGTTTTGACGGTGGAACTGTTGAAATGGGTTGGAAAATGTGAAAGGAGTCATCGCACTTAAAAAGGTTGGAAATAAGGTTAGAAAAAAACCCAGGAATTCCTGGAAATTTGATGATCGTGGAAAAATGGTTGTTTGAATTTCCAGGATAAGTGGAATGTGTTAAAGGTGGAATGGTTTGAATCTGTTGAAAAAGGCAGGAATTGTGGAAGTTTGAAAAATGGATGATTAATTTCCATAGGAATTTCCTGGAAATTTAGGAATTTCGGGAAAAGCGGGAATTTTTCTGAAAATGCTAAAACATGTTGTGAATGAGTTAAAATGGTTGGTGTTGGAATTTTTCCAATATCTCGAGAAATGTTGAAGTAGTAGCATTTTAAATGGTACTAGGGAATTCCTGGAATTTCGGGAAAACTGGGAATTCTACTAAGAGGAATGTTTTGACGGTGGAACTGTTGAAATGGGTTGGAAAATGTGAAAGGAGTCATCGCACTTAAAAAGGTTGGAAATAAGGTTAGAAAAAAACCCAGGAATTCCTGGAAATTTGAGGATCGTGGAAAAAATGGTTGTTTGAATTTCCAGGATAAGTGGAATGTGTTAAAGGTGGAATGGTTTGAATCTGTTGAAAAAGGCAGGAATTGTGGAAGTTTGAAAAATGGATGATTAATTTCCATAGGAATTTCCTGGAAATTTAGGAATTTCGGGAAAAGCGGGAATTTTTCTGAAAATGCTAAAACATTTGAATGTTCTGAATGACTTAAAATGGTTGGTGTTGGAATTTTTCCAATATCTCGAGAAATGTTGAAGTAGTAGCATTTTAAATGGTACTAGGGAATTCCTGGAATTTCGGGAAAACTGGGAATTCTACTAAGAGGAATGTTTTGACGGTGGAACTGTTGAAATGGGTTGGAAAATGTGAAAGGAGTCATCGCACTTAAAAAGGTTGGAAATAAGGTTAGAAAAAAAACAGGAATTCCTGGAAATTTGATGAACGTGGAAAAAATGGTTGTTTGAATTTCCAGGATAAGTGGAATTTGTTAAAGGTAGAATGGTTTGAATCTGTTGAAAAAGGCAGGAATTGTGGAAGTTTGATAAATGGATGATTAATTTCCATAGGAATTTCCTGGAAATTAAGGAATTTCGGGAAAAGCGGGAATTTTTCTGAAAATGCTAAAACATTTGAATGTTCTGAATGAGTTAAAATGGTTGGTGTTGGAATTTTTCCAATATCTCGAGAAATGTTGAAGTAGTAGCATTTTAAATGGTTCTAGGGAATTCCTGGAATTTTGGGAAAACTGGGAATTCTACTAAGAGGAATGTTTTGACGGTGGAACTGTTGAAATGGGTTGGAAAATGTGAAAGGAGTCATCACACTTAAAAAGGTTGGAAATAAGGTTAGAAAAAAAACAGGAATTCCTGGAAATTTGATGATCGTGGAAGAAATGGCTGTTTGAATTTCCAGGATAAGTGGAATGTGTTAAAGGTGGAATGGTTTGAATCTGTTGAAAAAGGCAGGAATTGTGGAAGTTTGAAAAATGGATGATTAATTTCCATAGGAATTTCCTGGAAATGTAGGAATTTCGGGAAAAGCGGGAATTTTTCTGAAAATGCTAAAACATTCGAATGTTCTGAATGAGTTAAAATGGTTGGTGTTGGAATTTTTCCAATATCTCGAGAAATGTTGAAGTAGTAGCTTTTTAAATGGTACTCGGGAATTCCTGGAATTTCGGGAAAACTGGGAATTCTACTAAGAGGAATGTTTTGACGGTGGAACTGTTGAAATGGGTTGGAAAATGTGAAAGGAGTCATCGCACTTAAAAAGGTTGGAAATAAGGTTAGGAAAAAAACAGGAATTCCTGGAAATTTGATGAACGTGGAAAAAATGGTTGTTTGAATTTCCAGGATAAGTGGAATGTGTTAAAGGTGGAATGGTTTGAATCTGTTGAAAAAGGCAGGAATTGTGGAAGTTTGAAAAATGGATGATTAATTTCCATAGGAATTTCCTGGAAATTTAGGAATTTCGGGAAAAGCGGGAATTTTTCTGAAAATGCTAAAACATTTGAATGTTCTGAATGAGTTAAAATGGTTGGTGTTGGAATTTTTCCAATATCTCGAGAAATGTTGAAGTAGTAGCATTTTAAATGGTACTCGGGAATTCCTGGAATTTCGGGAAAACTGGGAATTCTACTAAGAGGAATGTTTTGACGGTGGAACTGTTGAAATGGGTTGGAAAATGTGAAAGGAGTCATCGCACTTAAAAAGGTTGGAAATAAGGTTAGAAAAAAACCCAGGAATTCCTGGAAATTTGATGATCGTGGAAAAAATGGTTGTTTGAATTTCCAGGATAAGTGGAATGTGTTAAAGGTGCAATGGTTTGAATCTGTTGAAAAAGGCAGGAATTGTGGAAGTTTGACAAATGGATGATTAATTTCCATAGGAATTTCCTGGAAATTTAGGAATTTCGGGAAAAGAGGGAATTTTTCTGAAAATGCTAAAACATTTGTATGTTCTGAATGAGTTAAAATGGTTGGTGTTGGAATTTTTCCAATATCTCGAGAAATGTTGAAGTAGTAGCATTTTAAATGGTACTAGGGAATTCCTGGAATTTCGGGAAAACTGGGAATTCTACTAAGAGGAATGTTTTGACGGTGGAACTGTTGAAATGGGTTGGAAAATGTGAAAGGAGTCATCGCACTTAAAAAGGTTGGAAATAAGGTTAGAAAAAAAACAGGAATTCCTGGAAATTTGATGATCGTGGAAAAAATGGTTGTTTGAATTTCCAGGATAAGTGGAATGTGTTAAAGGTGGAATGGTTTGAATCTGTTGAAAAAGGCAGGAATTGTGGAAGTTTGAAAAATGGATGATTAATTTCCATAGGAATTTCCTGGAAATTTAGGAATTTCGGGAAAAGCGGGAATTTTTCTGAAAATGCTAAAACATTTGAATGTTCTGAATGAGTTAAAATGGTTGGTGTTGGAATTTTTCCAATATCTCGAGAAATGTTGAAGTAGTAGCATTTTAAATGGTACTAGGGAATTCCTGGAATTTTGGGAAAACTGGGAATTCTACTAAGAGGAATGTTTTGACGGTGGAACTGTTGAAATGGGTTGGAAAATGTGAAAGGAGTCATCGCACTTAAAAAGGTTGGAAATAAGGTTAGAAAAAAAAACAGGAATTCCTGGAAATTTGATGAACGTGGAAAAAATGGTTGTTTGAATTTCCAGGATAAGTGGAATGTGTTAAAGGTGGAATGGTTTGAATCTGTTGAAAAAGGCAGGAATTGTGGAAGTTTGAAAAATGGATGATTAATTTCCATAGGAATTTCCTGGAAATTTAGGAATTTCGGGAAAAGCGGGAATTTTTCTGAAATGCTAAAACATTTGAATGTTCTGAATGAGTTAAAATGGTTGGTGTTGGAATTTTTCCAATATCTCGAGAAATGTTGAAGTAGTAGCATTTTAAATGGTACTATGGAATTCCTGGAATTTCGGGAAAACTGGGAATTCTACTAAGAGGAATGTTTTGACGGTGGAACTGTTGAAATGGGTTGGAAAATGTGAAAGGAGTCATCGCACTTAAAAAGGTTGGAAATAAGGTTAGAAAAAAAAACAGGAATTCCTGGAAATTTGATGAACTTGGAAAATTGGTTGTTTGAATTTCCAGGATGAGTGGAATGTGTTGAAGGTGGAATGGTTTGAATCTGTTGAAAAATGTGGGAATTGTTCAACTTTGAAAAATGTCCCATTCATTTCAATGGAAATAACATGGACATTTGGGAATTTCTGGAAAAGCGGGAATTTTTATGAAAATGCTAAAACATTTGAATTTTCTGAATGAAATGACAATTCTGAATGGTTGGTGTTGGAATTTTTCCAATCTCTCAAGAAATGTTGAAGTACTGGCATTTTTAATTGAGAAATGGTACTATGGAATTCCTGGAATTTCGGGAAAACCGGGAATTCTTCCAGTTCAATTTTTTTTCCCCGATTTTTGTCCTGACTAAGAGGAATGTTTTGACAGTGGTACGGTTGAAGTGGGTTGAAAAATGTGAAAGGAGTCATCGCACTTGAAAAGGTTGGAAATAAGGTTAGAAAAAAAACAGGAATTCCTGGAAATTTGATGAACGTGGAAAAATTGTTGTTTGAATGTCCAGGATGAGTGGAATGTGTTGAAGGTGGAATGGTTTGAATCTGTTGAAAAATGTAGGAATTGTTCAACTTTGAAAAATGTCCCATTCATTTCAATGGAAATAACATGGACATTTGGGAATTTCTGGAAAAGCGGGAATTTTTATGAAAATGCTAAAACATTTGAATTTTCTGAATGAAATGACAATTCTGAATGGTTGGTGTTGGAATTTTTCCAATCTCTCGAGAAATGTTGAAGTACTAGCATTTTTAATTGAGAAATGGTACTATGGAATTCCTGGAAAACTGGGAATTCTTCCAGTTCAATTTTTTCCCCCTGATTTTTGTCCTGACTAAGAGGAATGTTTTGACAGTGGTACGGTTGAAGTGGGTTGAAAAATGTGAAAGGAGTCATCGCACTTGAAAAGGTTGGAAATAAGGTTAGAAAAAAAAACAGGAATTCCTGGAAATTTGATGAACTTGGAAAATTGGTTGTTTGAATTTCCAGGATAAATGGAATGTGTTAAAGGTGGAATGGTTTGAATCTGTTGAAAAATGTGGGAATTGTTCAACTTTGAAAAATGTCCCATTCATTTCAATGGAAATAACATGGACATTTGGGAATTTCTGGAAAAGCGGGAATTTTTATGAAAATGCTAAAACATTTGAATTTTCTGAATGAAATGACAATTCTGAATGGTTGGTGTTGGAATTTTTCCAATCTCTCGAGAAATGTTGAAGTACTAGCATTTTTAATTGAGAAATGGTACTATGGAATTCCTGGAATTTCGGGAAAACTGGGAATTCTTCCAGTTCAATTTTTTTCCCCCGATTTTTGTCCTGACTAAGAGGAATGTTTTGACAGTGGTACGGTTGAAGTGGGTTGAAAAATGTGAAAGGAGTCATCGCACTTGAAAAGGTTGGAAATACGGTTAGAAAAAAAACAGGAATTCCTGGAAATTTGATGAACTTGGAAAATTGGTTGTTTGAATTTCCAGGATAAATGGAATGTGTTAAAGGTGGAATGGTTTGAATCTGTTGAAAAATGTGGGAATTGTTCAACTTTGAAAAATGTCCCATTCATTTCAATGGAAATAACATGGACATTTGGGAATTTCTGGAAAAGCGGGAATTTTTATGAAAATGCTAAAACATTTGAATTTTCTGAATGAAATGACAATTCTGAATGGTTGGTGTTGGAATTTTTCCAATCTCTCGAGAAAGGTTGAAGTACTAGCATTTTTAATTGAGAAATGGTACTATGGAATTCCTGGAATTTCGGGAAAACCGGGAATTCTTCCAGTTCAAATTTTTTTTCCCGATTTTTGTCCTGACTAAGAGGAATGTTTTGACAGTGGTACGGTTGAAGTGGGTTGAAAAATGTGAAAGGAGTCATCGCACTTGAAAAGGTTGGAAATACGGTTAGAAAAAAACAGGAATTCCTGGAAATTTGATGAACTTGGAAAATTGGTTGTTTGAATTTCCAGGATAAATGGAATGTGTTAAAGGTGGAATGGTTTGAATCTGTTGAAAAATGTGGGAATTGTTCAACTTTGAAAAATGTCCCATTCATTTCAATGGAAATAACATGGACATTTGGGAATTTCTGGAAAAGCGGGAATTTTTATGAAAATGCTAAAACATTTGAATTTTCTGAATGAAATGACAATTCTGAATGGTTGGTGTTGGACTTTTTCCAATCTCTCGAGAAATGTTGAAGTACTAGCATTTTTAATTGAGAAATCGTACTATGGAATTCCTGGAATTTCGGGAAAACTGGGAATTCTTCCAGTTCAAATTTTTTTCCCCCGATTTTTGTCCTGACTAAGAGGAATGTTTTGACAGTGGTACGGTTGAAGTGGGTTGAAAAATGTGAAAGGAGTCATCGCACTTGAAAAGGTTGGAAATAAGGTTAGAAAAAAATAGGAATTCCTGGAAATTTGATGAACTTGGAAAATTTGTTGTTTGAATTTCCAGCATAAATGGAATGTGTTAAAGGTGGAATGGTCTGAATCTGTTGAAAAATGTAGGAATTGTTCAACTTTGAAAAATGTCCCATTCATTTCAATGGAAATAACATGGACATTTGGGAATTTCTGGAAAAGCGGGAATTTTTATGAAAATGCTAAAACATTTGAATTTTCTGAATGAAATGACAATTCTGAATGGTTGGTGTTGGAATTTTTCCAATCTCTCGAGAAATGTTGAAGTACTAGCATTTTTAATTGAGAAATGGTACTATGGAATTCCTGGAATTTCGGGAAAACTGGGAATTCTTCCAGTTCAAATTTTTTTTCCCCGATTTTTGTCCTGACTAAGAGGAATGTTTTGACAGTGGTACGGTTGAAGTGGGTTGAAAAATGTGAAAGGAGTCATCGCACTTGAAAAGGTTGGAAATACGGTTAGAAAAAAAAACAGGAATTCCTGGAAATTTGATGAACTTGGAAAATTGGT
The DNA here is from genome assembly GCF_033978785.1 of Entelurus aequoreus. NCBI lineage: Eukaryota > Metazoa > Chordata > Actinopteri > Syngnathiformes > Syngnathidae > Entelurus > Entelurus aequoreus. Next base: position 6,316,549 of record NC_084758.1, read on the forward strand.
TGTTTGAATTTCCAGGATAAATGGAATGTGTTAAAGGTGGAATGGTCTGAATCTGTTGAAAAATGTAGGAATTGTTCAACTTTGAAAAATGTCCCATTCATTTCAATGGAAATAACATGGACATTTGGGAATTTCTGGAAAAGCGGGAATTTTTATGAAAATGTTAAAACACTTGAATTTTCTGAATGAAATGACAATTCTGAATGGTTGGTGTTGGAATGTTTCCAATCTCTCGAGAAATGTTGAAGTACTAGCATTTTTAATTGAGAAATGGTACTATGGAATTCCTGGAATTTCGGGAAAACTGGGAATTCTTCCAGTTCAAATTTTTTTCCCCCGATTTTTGTCCTGACTAAGAGGAATGTTTTGACAGTGGTACGGTTGAAGTGGGTTGAAAAATGTGAAAGGAGTCATCGCACTTGAAAAGGTTGGAAATACGGTTAGAAAAAAAACGGAATTCCTGGAAATTTGATGAACTTGGAAAATTGGTTGTTTGAATTTCCAGGATAAATGGAATGTGTTAAAGGTGGAATGGTCTGAATCTGTTGAAAAATGTAGGAATTGTTCAACTTTGAAAAATGTCCCATTCATTTCAATGGAAATAACATGGACATTTGGGAATTTCTGGAAAAGCAGGAATTTTTATGAAAATGCTAAAACATTTGAATTTTCTGAATGAAATGACAATTCTGAATGGTTGGTGTTGGAATGTTTCCAATCTCTCGAGAAATGTTGAAGTACTAGCATTTTTAATTGAGAAATGGTACTATGGAATTCCTGGAATTTCGGGAAAACCGGGAATTCTTCCAGTTAAATTTTTTTCCCCGATTTTTGTCCTGACTAAGAGGAATGTTTTGACAGTGGTACGGTTGAAGTGGGTTGAAAAATGTGAAAGGAGTCATCGCACTTGAAAAGGTTGGAAATAAGGTTAGAAAAAAAAACAGGAATTCCTGGAAATTTGATGAACTTGGAAAATTGGTTGTTTGAATTTCCAGGATAAATGGAATGTGTTAAAGGTGGAATGGTTTGAATCTGTTGAAAAATGTGGGAATTGTTCAACTTGGAAAAAAATTCCCATTCTTTTCAATGGAAATTTTGGGAAAAGGGAATTTTTTTGAAAATGGTAAAAAAAACGTAAATGTTCTGAATGACTTGAAATGGTTGGTGTGTGAATTTTTTTTTTTAAACGGTGGAGAAATGTTTAGGTAACATTTTTAATTAAGAAGTGGTAGTACGGAATTCCTGGAATTTTTTCACTTTAAACATTTTTTTTTTTTACAGTGCATATTTTTACCTGCACGTCGATTCTCGTCTCTGCAACCTGGGGTCACGTAGCAACGCCCGCACCTAAACGTGACACACACGCGAACAACAAGTTACAATCCAAGTGTCAGATGTTCTCCCTCCCAGCCCAGGGACTCCCCTCATCCGTGGACTGATCATCCTCCGTTGCCGTGGAGACGGGAGGCTTCATTTAGCCCAGTGTTTCCCGGGCAGAGTCCCCGCAGTTATTTCCATCAGTGATGCTGACAGATTCCCTGGCATCTGTTCCCACTTTGGAGGAACACGTTGAGCAGGCAGATTCCATCCGGACCCCCTGCTGTGACTTGTAAACCTTCAGAACCGACACAGTGAGTGCCGGAATATTCTAGTGTGCACTTGAGGAACACAATCTGAACTTGTACTTGTAAACACTATGTAGAGCATATCAGCTGTAATACACTTGTCCACCACTTGTGGCAGTAATGAGACTATGAAACAAACAGCAGAAGTCTGCAGCTAAAGCCAAGTTTCCTAAGCACAAAAAATATGACTAAAATGTCCCTATATTTGTATTTGTACTTAAAAACCCTTGACATGGAGGACCAGAAAGACAACTTCCATGTAGAGTTCAGGCCACTTATAGAATGAGGTTCGGACTTTGTGAAACAGTTTTTTTGTCTCGAAGTGACCCCACATCTTTGTTTGACGCAACTAGGAACTTGGCCCCTCAAGGGCCCTGGGTCCGTTGAAAGGAACGTCAGCCCTCCTGAAGGTATCACAGTAAGATCACTAATTCAGCATTAATATTTGAGTAGGGGTCCTCTGTAGTGGAAAGAACAAAGAACCCTTGACATGGAGGACCAGCAAGACAACTTCCATGTAGAGTTTAGGCCACTTTTCGAATGAGGTTCCAACTTTTTGGAACAGTTTTTTCTCCACAATCATCAATCAATCAAAGTTTATTTATATAGCCTTTAATCACAAGTGTCTCAAAGGGCTGCACAAGCCACAACCATATTTTCGGGTCAGTGACCCTAAATCTTTGACGCAAAAGTAGTCTCCAGGCCTCAGACTCGACCAGGACCTTGGCCCCTCAAGGGCCTAGGTCCCGTTGAAAGGAACGTCAGCCCTCCTAAAGGTATCACAGTAAGACCACTAATTCAGTGTTCATATTTGAGTAGGGGCCCTCTGTTGTGGAAGAAAGAACGAAGAACCCTTGACATGGAGGACCAGAAAGACAACTTCCATGTAGAGTTCAGGCCACTTATAGAATGAGGTTCGGACTTTGTGAAACAGTTTTTTGTCTCGAAGTGACCCCACATCTTTGTTTGACGCAACTAGGAACTTGGCCCCTCAAGGGCCCTGGGTCCGTTGAAAGGAACGTCAGCCCTCCTGAAGGTATCACAGTAAGATCACTAATTCAGCATTAATATTTGAGTAGGGGTCCTCTGTAGTGGAAAGAACAAAGAACCCTTGACATGGAGGACCAGAAAGACAACTTCCATGTAGAGTTTAGGCCACTTTTCGAATGAGGTTCCAACTTTTTGGAACAGTTTTTTCTCCACAATCATCAATCAATCAAAGTTTATTTATATAGCCCTTAATCACAAGTGTCTCAAAGGGCTGCACCAGCCACAACCATATCTTCGGGTCAGTGACCCTAAATCTTTGACGCAAAAGTAGTCTCCAGGCCTCAGACTCGACCAGGACCTTGGCCCCTCAAGGGCCTAGGTCCCGTTGAAAGGAACGTCATGTCAGCCCTCCTAAAGGTATCACAGTAAGACCACTAATTCAGTGTTAATATTTGAGTAGGGGCCCTCTGTAGTGGAAGAAAGAACGAAGAACCCTTGACATGGAGGACCAGAAAGACAACGGGGCCTAGGTCCCGTTGAAAGGAACGTCAGCCCTCCTAAAGGTATCACAGTAAGACCACTAATTCAGTGTTAATATTTGAGTAGGGGCCCTCTGTAGTGGAAGAAAGAACGAAGAACCCTTGACATAGAGGACCAGAAAGACAACTTCCATGTAGAGTTAGGCCACTTGTAGAAGGTTCGAACTTTTTGGAACAGTTTTTTTCTCCAGAATCATCAATCAATCAATCAATCAAAGTTTATTTAAATAGCCCTTAATCACAAGTGTCTCAAAGGGCTGCACAAGCCACAACCATATCTTCGGGTCAGTGACCCTAAATCTTTGTTTGACGCAAAGTAGTCTCCAGGCCTCAGACACAACCAGGATCTTGGCCCCTCAAGGGCCTAATGTCCGTTGAAAGGAACGGCAGCCCTCCTAAAGGTATCACTTAGACTTAGTTCCTCCCGTTAGGCAGAAAGCCTTCGCCCATTCCGTTCGATCAGGGGGGATTTCTTCAGCCTTTGCCAAGTTGAGGTCTAGAGCTTCTAGGTTTTTGAGGAAATTTCTTCTCCATGTGTGTTTTGGACGTTATCTTCTTCGTTTTCCGTCAGGGAGCCATGACATTGCTACCTTGGGGTTAGGTTTCGGTGGCATTCTGAGTATGTGACCTGCGAATTTCATCCCGCGTGTTTCTATGTCCTGGCGGAGGGGTTGTGTTTTAGTTGGATTGTGTTCCTCTTTGTTGGAGATGTGGTCAGTTTACTTGATCTTCAAGATGTTTCTTAGAAAGGCAGCCAGCTTTTTACTCATTCTTACCGTGGTTTTCCAGGTCTCACTGGCTTAGAGTGCTGTAGGACGTACAACAGAGCTGAAGAGCTTGATTTTTGGGTGGTCCACCACTGGCCCATATTGGCTGCGCTCTTCTGAAGACGACTGTGACTTTACCGACGCAGGACTTGATATCCGTCTCAACGTTTCCATCCAATGTAAATATGCTTCCAAGGTATGCGAATCCTGAGATGTTTTCCGACAGCTCTCCATTTATTGTTGGCCGTTGGTCTCCAATCTGCATGGTCTTTGTCTTTTGGCAGCTGATCTTAAGTCCCATCTATACTCTAGCCTTTAAATAGACCCCCTTTTTAGACCAGCTGATCTGCTGTCTCTCTTTTCTGCTCTGCCCCCCTCTCCTGCATGGAGAGGTTATCAGGTGACCACATATGAGGCGTTAGCTGTTCAAAGTTGGGACCCAGGGTGGACCAGTCCTCTGTGCATCAGTCGGTGACGTCTCTGGACTGCTGACTTGTCTCCATTCAAGATGATTCCCTGCTGGCCCCACTATGGACTGGACTCTAACATTATTAACTGTATCCACTCGGCATCCATTGCACCGGTCGCCCAGGGTGGGTCCCTTCCAAGGTTTCTGGTTGTTCCCATTGGGTTGAGTTTTCTCTTGCCCTGATGTGGGATCTGAGCCCAGGATGTGGTTGTGGCTTGCACAGCCCTTTGAGACACTTGTGATTAAGGGCTATATAAATAAACTTTGATTGATTGATTGATTCATCTCGGTATCATGGACTGGGTCTTAGAGGTCCAAGGTTCCCCCAGAAAGGATTCAGCTCTGAAGGTCCTCGATTGCGGCAGAAAGTCCCACATTGGACAAGGGCGTCTTGTTGGTCTATTTCGGACGTTTTGAAGTGGTTGAAGAACTTATTAGAAGTTTCAACTGGTACACGGTCGACTAAAAGGAAATTATACGAGAGAGCCTGATCTCGTTTCAATTGAAATCCTTTTCTTTGAGCTCATGTGACAATGAAAACCAAATAAAACGCAGTACCATGCACAGTACTACTTGGACTACTTTGTGTATTTTATTTTGCCAGAATAAGAGTGTCCACTGAAATGGACGGTGGCCCTTAGGAGGTTTGGATGTCAAAGCACATAATCTGTCATTGTGTTTGTCCATCTATCCATTTTCTACCGCTTAACCCTTTCGGGGTCGCGGGGGGTGCTGGAGCCCATCTCAGCTACAATCGGGCGGAAGGCGGGGTACACCCTGGACAAGTCGCCACCTCGTCGCAGGGCCAACACAGATAGCCAGACAACATTCACACTCACATTCACACACTATGGCCCATTTAGTGTTGCCAATCAACCTATCCCCAGGTGCATGTCTTTGGAGGTGGGAGGAGCCTATCCCCAGGTGCATGTCTTTGGAGGTGGGAGGAGCCTATCCCCAGGTGCATGTCTTTGGAGGTGGGAGGAGCCTATCTCCAGGTGCATGTCTTTGGAGGTGGGAGGAAGCTGGAGTACCCGGAGGGAACCCACACAGTCACGGGGAGAACATGCAAACTCCCCACAGAAAGATCCCGAGCGCAGGATCGAACCCAGGACCTTTGTATTGTGAGGCAGACGCACCAACCCCTCTACCACCGTGCTGCCCCCATCGTGTTTGTGTTGAGCACAAAGAAGAGCCATCTTGCGTTTATAAAAACGCTCAATATTAGAACTGAACCTCGTCAGAAAAGCCTGACAAAGTCTTGGCGTCGAGTATTTCCCTGTGAAGAATCATCTTTTTCAACGACTTCCTTGCCCCTCCCTCATTTTTTCCCACCCCACTTCCTGTCAGCTCCAGAAGGGCGCGTGTAGCGAGAGAGATTAGTGACGTCGTGGCCCCGAGGCGTTCTGCGACCCAGACCGGCGACAGGAAGCGAACAAGTGGCCGTCTGTTCCGCCGTCACCAAACCATCCGTCACGCTCTCCCCGGCATGGTGACAACCTCACGGACTCCACAAAACGGCTTTCTTCTCATGCAACGTCTTCTTCGTGTGCCCGCATCAATAACGTATATGGCGTGAATCTTTAAAGCCCCCACCCCCCCACGGCTGCAGCATCGCTAACAGGCTCCGACAAGAACTTCACGCCGGGTGCACTAATGCAGGAAACCTCAACAGGGCTGCGATCTCTTTCTTTTAGCGTACGTTTGGCGCTGATGATGTCGGGCCGCTACTTTGAGAAGGCCCTTCTTTTCCTTTGAGGATAAATGACCGATTTACATGAAATATTTAAACTCTTAGTCCCAATAATCCCCGTGACGAATGTGGTGCCTAAAATGGCCCGGTCCAGACCTCTTGGGTCCGCCAATCGTCCCTTGAAAAGCATCTCGGTGCTGTATTTACAGACAGAAGTTGGCAATGCTGTGAAGGGACCCACTTTGCCCGGCCCTTGAATTAGGAACAGTCTGAAACATGTAAACATATTACTGTCACAGATTGAGCCAATCAGAGCCAGTGTGTTTAATTGTTCGCCATCTTTGAAGATTAGCTTACCTTGACTGTCACTCTGCCACAGTTTGCTGGTTGCTAGTGTGGAGAATGCATATATGTTTAAGAGTTCTTTCTTTATTCATAGTCATGTTTATAGCAGCTAGTACTTTTCCTTTGTGTATTCTACCAGTTTCTCTTTGTCTTCAGAGGTCTGTTTAGTGTCTTAACCATTGGAATGTGAATACATCCTCCACTTCTTCCTTATCAGTGTTGCGAGAGGGAGAGGTGGGGGCTTTCTTTGTGTGCAAGAAGTTGGCTCTTCCGTTTGAATGTCAGATCAACTAGAGTAGCCGATATGAATGTATTGGTTAAGCTGATCTCCTGAAATTTCAGTAAAACTTGATAATATTCCTATTCTGTCTTGATGGTCCTTCTTACTCAGCATATATGTCTTCGAAAGAACTTGGGATTGACCAGTAACTTAGATTCCCTGGGAGGAAGAGCTGGTCGACACAACACTAGCAGTTTCTGGAAATCGGACTACAAAATGTGACTTTTTACCAAAATAAAACATCCATCCATCCATCAATCTTCTTCTGCTTATCCGAGGTCGGGTCGCGGGGGCAGCAGCCTAAGCAGGGAAGCCCAGACTTCCCTCTCCCCAGCCACTTCGTCCAGCTCCTCCCAGGTGATTACCAGGCCAGCCGGGAGACATAGTCTTCCCAACGTGTCCTGGGTCTTCCCCGTGGCCTCCTACCGGTCGGACGTGCCCGAAACACCTCCCTAGGGAGGCGTTCGGGTGGCATCCTGACCAGATGCCCGAACCACCTCATCTGGCTCCTCTCCATGTGGAGGAGCAGCGGCTTTACTTTGAGCTCCCCCCCGGATGACAGAGCTTCTCACCCTATCTCTAAGGGAGAGACCCGCCACCCGGCGAAGAAAACTCATTTGGGCCGCTTGTACCCGTGATCTTGTCCTTTCGGTCATAACCCAAAGCTCATGACCATAGGTGAGGATGGGAACGTAGATCGACCGGTAAATTGAGAGCTTTGCCTCCCGGCTCACCAAAATAAAACATTTTCTTCAAAAAAATTGAGAAATGTGTGGGGGTTTGGAGATGTTTTTTTGTCTGACGGGGAACATGTGGCTATTAAGTCCATTAGGTACATGCTAACTTATGACTATTGCTACATCACTTCTTTACAAACGTCATTTGGCAGCCGAGAAACTTGTCGGAGAGTCGACCCGCACTCTCGCTCCTGATTAGTGAATGATCACTAATCAGGAGACTTGTCATGCCAGCTGCCGTCCATCTGGCATCTTTGTTTAGTGTGATGAATATTAATGTCGTATTTCTACGTGTGCAGCCCACAATGACACCAAACTATGCAATTAGGTTTAGGGCCACACAATGTGGGCCGCGGGTTTGAAAACCCTTTGGCCTTTGGCTGGTCCCAGGAAATGTTCCAGACTTTCTAGTCATTGTCCATTGTTCTCCGAGATGTTTTCTTCTTTTGGCTTCCACTCAACTGCTATTTTGGGCATCCATGTCATCCATCCCTCGTCTGTGTCCTAGTGTGTGTCCTGGTGTGTGTTTTAGTGTGTGTCCTTGTTTGTGTCCTAGTGTGTGTCATATGGTCTCTCCATCATTCCCTTAACTTGTAAATGTTTTGTCCTTAGTTGTCATTCGCATATAGTTAAACTGATACAACTACTATATAATAATAATAATAATAATAATAATAATAATAATGATAATTATAATGATAATAATAATAACAATAATAATAATAACAATTACAACAAGTGCAGCTGGAAAAGGCTCCAGCACCTCCACAAACCCAAGAGGGACAAGCGGTAGAAAACAGATGGATGAAAAATACATATAATATTAAATAATCATAAAAATAATAATAACAATGGTAATGATATAATAATAATAATAATAATAATAATAATAATAATAATAATAATAATAATAATAATAATAACAATAGTAATACTAATGATAATAATAATTATTATTATAATAATCATAATAATAATAATAATATAATATTAACAATCATAATAATAATGATGATAATAATAATAACAATAATGATACTACTAATAACAATAACAATAATAATAATAATAATAATGATAATACAATATTAATAACAATAGTAGTAATAATACTACTAATAATAATACTAATAATAAAAATAAAATAATAATAATAAAATAATACTAACAACAATAATAATAATAATATTACAATAATAACAATAGTAGTAATTATAATAATAATAATAATAATAATACCCGCGACCCCGAACGGGACAAGCGGTAGAAAATGGATGGATGTATGGATAATAATAATAATAATAATAATAATAATGATAATATAATATTAATAACAATAGTAATAATAATAATAATAATAATAATAAAAATAACAATAATAATACTATAATAATAACAACAGTAGTAGTAATAATAATACTAACAATAATTATAATAATAATACTAACAATAATAATATTAATAATAATAATATATAAAAATTAATAGTAGTAATAATAATAATAATAATAATACTAGTAATAATAATAATGATAATAATAATTTAATATAAAAACTCCTGCTTCGTACACTTTGAGTCCTGTTTCTAACTTGTGATATTTTCTATTTTGGGGATGTTTTCATTTGGGTCACCAAACAATGCCGGCACACTTTCAAGTCTTTTATAACTTATTTTTGTTTAGAACTTTTTTTAATACGTGAACTTTTAACTGTTGAACTTATTTCACAAAGAAAAAAACAAAATGAAAAAATCATAAAAGTTCAAATGAAGTCAGTATCAGACTCTTTTCAGGTGCTTTGCAGGGTTCTCTGCCTCGCTGATATCGCAGCTGAGTGAGCGTGTTTCTGCCTGAACGCAAAGACAGTGGAACTAATTAGGACCCTTTTAGGAGGGGAGAGTACTGCCAGATTTTTTTTCCCCAAGTCTGACTAATTCATGACCAGGGACTAGAAATTGTGCTATAAAAAGGAAAATGTAAAAACATTTGTGATAACGGCGCGGAAGAGAAACAGACAAATAATCTCTAAAATAGTCGCCCCTCTCTAATGCTTTTCTCAAATGGTATCGAAACTGAAAGTTAACTTGACGCGTGTGCCGATTGCAGTCCTGCACAGTGTTTACTTGTGTGTGATATCATGTGCGACACAAGCAGTCCTGCAGAGTGTTTACTTGTGCGTGACATCATGCGCGATACAAGCAGTCCTGCAGAGTGTTTACTTGTGTGTGATATCATGTGCGATACAACCACTCCTGCAGAGTTTTACTTGTGTGTCATATCATGTGCGATACAAGCACTCCTGCAGAGTTTTACTTGTGCGTGATATCACGTTAGATACAAGCAGTCACACTTTGTCCCTACTTCCCCTGGCGGCGCGACCCCGAGATGCAGAGAAGGCAGGCAAAGTGCAAGCGAGCAGTCAGGAACAAGCACGAGTGCACAAGCCCGCTCGCCGCAGTGAATACAAAATGTCCAAAAGTAGTGCAGTTCCCCTTTAAGATTGTGTAAACATTGTGTGCAGTTCTGAGGAACAGAACTTTGTCGATTGTACGGCAAACATGAAATATGTCTTCTACTTCCTGTCAGACGTTCTATCTTGCGTGCAAAAGAAGACTCGGACCTCGCATGGCAACAGCCCCAGAGCAGGTTGCATGCAGAGGTCAGAGGTCACGTCTGCTCTGTCTTCCTCTTGAGAAACAATATGTCCTCATCAAGTCGTCTTTCCACAGCGTTTCCACCTGGAGTGGAGACGTGCTCGAGTGGCATTTAGCCTCAAGGTCTGCGACCGCCTCGCTCTCGCCATCATAACAACAACAACATCAATAATAATAATGATTTAATTAATTAAATTATTTTTAATAATTTAATAATAGTAATAATAATAACAATAATTATTAAAATAATAATAATAATAGCAACAATAAAAATAATAATAATAACAATACTAATAGGAATGATAACTACATAAAAATAATAATCATACTTCTAATAAGAGCAATAAGAATAATAATGTTAATAATAATAATACAAAAATAATAACACAAATACTACTACAACTACAAATAATAAATAAATAATAACAATACTAATATTAAAAAATAATAATACTATAATAACACTTTAATACTAACAATAATAATAATAATATTAAAATTAATATTAATAATAATAAATAAATACAAAATACAAATAATAATATTAATACAACTATGACTACTACTAATAATAATACAAATAATAAAACCAATAATAATAATAATAACAATAATAATAATAATACTAATAAGAATGATAACTACATAAAAATAATAATCATACTTCTAATAAGAGCAATAACAATAATAATGTTAATAATAATAATACAAAAATAATAACACAAATACTACTACAACTACAAATAATAAATAAATAATAACAATACTAATATTAAAAAATAATAATACTATGATAACACTTCTAATACTAACAATAACAATAATAATATTAAAATTAATATTAATAATAATAAATAAATACAAAATACAAATAATAACATTAATACAACTATGACTACTACTACTAATAATAATAATAATACAAATAATAAAACCAATAATAATAATAATAATAATAATAATAATAATAAGAATGATAACTACATAAAAATAATAATCATACTTCTAATAAGAGCAATAACAATAATGTTAATAATAATAATACAAAAATAATAACACAAATACTACTACAACTACAAATAATAAATAAATAATAATACTAATATTAAAAAATAATAATACTATAATAACACTTCTAATACTAACAATAACAATAATAATATTAAAATTAATATTAATAATAATAAATAAATACAAAATACAAATAATAATATTAATACAACTATGACTACTACTACTACTAATAATAATACAAATAATAAAACCAATAATAATAATAATAATAATAATAATAAAAAAATAAATTAAAACAATGATAGTAATAATCATAATAGTAATAATAGTAATAATAAAAAATAGCAACAATAATAAAAATAATAATCATAATAATCCTCATCATCATCATAATAATAATATAATAATAATAAAACAATTATAATAGCAACAATAATAATAATAATCATAATAATGATCAAAATCATAACCATTATAATAATAATAATAATAATCATCATAATCATCATAATAATAATAATATAATAATAATACTAATAATAAAACAATTATAATAATAGCAACAATAATGATCATTATCATAACCATTATAACAATAATAATAATAATCATAATAATAATAATAGCAATAATAATAATATAATAATAATAATAATATAATAATAATAATAACATAATAATAATAATAATAATAATAATAATAATAAAAATAATAACACTGCTGTTGAGCACAAAGACTCTGTGGTCCACAAAGGTTGTACTGTGTTGTCGCTCTGCTCCTTTGTGGTGATGATGTGGAAGCAGCCGGAACATCTGCCCTTTTGTCTGCCACACCACTTCTGACCATCACTACTGGCCACAGGGGGTGGGGGGACCACCCGGGTGAGGAGGGCCATTCCAGGAAGTCCAAAGATAAGTCAAGGAATGACTTCAGAAATTCCTCATGAATTCAAAGTAATGGCCAGTATTAATGTGTCGATATCAGCAGGAATCAAACTTGTATTATTTAGTCGTGTTTAATGTTATAAAATGTTTGATCAGGTGAAAAGAGTCAAACAATGATGACATATTTATTATTAACTGTCTGGAATGGACTTACGCTGTCTTTAAGTTACTTTTTTTTTTTTTTTGATGAAGCTGCTCTCATGATGCAGTAAGTTGAATGATGCGGACACATTTGTTACTTGATACTTTGTAATATGCCTTGAAGACTTTGTATGCGTGAGTAATATGTGACTAGAATTATTGTTTATATTGACAAATGTCACCTTTTATTGTTTAATGATAATTACCTATGTCTATCTTGTGTGCTATTGTGTGCTTAGCTGTTGTGTAGCTGCTAGCTCCTTGTAGCCCATAGCCTAGCATGTTTACTTGACTAAAATAAAACAAATTGTGTGCTTATTGGAGGGCATTTAGATGATACCTGTCTGTCCAGCTTTGCACAAGTAAACACTCTGCTTGCATCGCACATGATATCACACACAAGTAAACACACTGCAAGACTGCTTGCATCGCACATGATATCATACACAAGTTTACACTCTGCAGGACTGCTTGTATCACACATGATATCACCCACAAGTAAACACTCTGCAGGACTGCTTGTATTGCACATGATATCACACACAAGTAAACACTCTGCAGGACTGCTTGTATTGCACATGATATCACACACAAGTAAACACTCTGCAGCACTGCTTGTATCACACATGATATCACACACAAGTAAACACTCTGCAGGACTGCTTGTATTGCACATGATATCACACACAAGTAAACACTCTGCAGCACTGCTTGTATCACACATTATATCACCCACAAGTAAACACACTGCAGGACTGCTTGTATCACACATGATATCACACACAAGTAAACACTCTGCAGGACTGCTTGTATCACACATGATATCACACACAAGTAAACACTCTGCAGGACTGCTTGTATCACACATGATATCACCCACAAGTAAACACTCTGCAGGACTGCTTGTATTGCACATGATATCACACACAAGTAAACACTCTGCAGGACTGCTTGTATTGCACATGATAACACACACAAGTAAACACTCTGCAGCACTGCTTGTATCACACATGATATCACACACAAGTAAACACTCTGCAGGACTGCTTGTATTGCACATGATATCACACACAAGTAAACACTCTGCAGCACTGCTTGTATCACACATTATATCACCCACAAGTAAACACACTGCAGGACTGCTTGTATCACACATGATATCACACACAAGTAAACACTCTGCAGGACTGCTTGTATTGCACATGATATCACACACAAGTAAACACTCTGCAGCACTGCTTGTATCACACATGATATCACACACAAGAAAATACTCTGCATGACTGCTTGTATTGCACATGATATGACAAAAAAGTAAAAACTCTGCAAGGCTGCTTGTATTGCACATGATATCACACACAAGTAAGCACGTTGCAGCGATGCTTGTATCGCACATGATATCACACACAAGTAAACACTGCAGGACTGATTGTATCGCACATGATATCACACACAAGTAAACACTTTGTAGGACTGCCTGTATCGCACATGATATCACGCACAAGTAAACACTCTGCTTGTATCGCACATGATATCACACACAAGTTAACACGCTGCTTGTGTCACACATGATATCACACACAGCATCCTGCAGACTGCTGTGTGTGATATCACCACACCATATCACACACAAGTAACAAACTGCAGGACTGCTTGTATCGCACATGATATCACACACAAGTAAACACTGCAGTACTGCTTGTATCGCACATGATATCACACACAGCACTCTGCAGACTGCTTGTATTGCACATGATATCACACACAAGTAAACACTATGCAGGGCTGCTTGTATCGCACATGATATCACACACAAGTTTACACTCTGTAGGGCTGCTTGTATCACACATGATATCACCCACAAGTAAACACTCTGCAGGACTTCTTGTATTGCACATGATATCACACACAAGTAAACACTCTGCAGCACTGCTTGTATCACACATGATATCACACACAAGTAAACACTCTGCAGGACTGAGTGTATCGCACATGATATCACACACAAGTACACACTTTGCAGGACTGCCTGTATCGCACATGATATCACACACAAGTAAACACTCTGCAGCACTGAGTGTATCGCACATGATATCACACACAAGTAAACACTTTGCAGGACTGCCTGTATCGCACATGATATCACGCACAAGTAAACACTCTGCTTGTATCGCACATGATATCACACACAAGTTAACACGCTGCTTGTGTCACACATGATATCACACACAGCATCCTGCAGACTTCTGTGTGTGATATCACCACATCATATCACACACAATTAAACAAACTGCAGGACTGCTTGTATCCCACATGATATCACACACAAGTAAACACTGCAGTACTGCTTGTATCGCACATGATATCACACAAAAGTTTACACTCTGTAGGGCTGCTTGTATCGCACATGATATCACACACAAGTTTACACTCTGTAGGGCTGCTTGTATCGCACATGATATCACACACAAGTTTACACTCTGTAGGACTGCTTGTGTCGCACAAGATATCACACCAAAGTAAACGAACTGCAGGACTGCTTGTATCGCACGTGATATGACACACAAGTAAACACTCTGCAGGACTGCTTGTATCGCACATGATATCACACACAAGTGAACACTCCGCAAGACTGCTTGTATCGCACATAATATCCCACACAGGTAAACAATCTGCAGGACCGCTTGTATTGCACACGATATCACACACAAGTGAACACGTTGAAGGGATGCTTGTATCACACATGATATCACACACAAGTAAACACTCTGCCTGTATCGCACGTGATATCACACACAAGTAAACACTCTGCCTGTATCGCACATGATATCACACACAAGTAAACACTCTGCCTGTATCGCACATGATATCACACAAAAGTACTGTAATAATGGTAATACTGCTTCCTCTTCTTGCCGTATGAACGCAAGAAGAAGGGGGAAGAAGGGGGGGGGGAGGTCACATGTCGGCGTGATGCCTTCACTGACTGTCGCACCGCGGGTGAAAACTAATGAAAGTCTGGCTGAGCGAGTCAGGACATGAATTGACTTCCCGCCGCCGCCGGCAGCTGCTGATGGCATCATTGATGATGTGGCTGATGGGCATCATAGATGATGTGGCTGATGGCATCATAGATGGACGTCCCGCTGGACTTTATGATGCGTGCAAATGGAGGAATCTGCATATTGTTGAACATGGGAGTGTTGTGATGGCGCTCGCTCCTCACACACGCTGCTTAGTGCCACCAGACAGCACATGCGGCCAAAGACACAACCATGGCCACGCTACAACTGAAGTATACTTTGGCAAGTACACAGTACTTTATCAAGTACACAGTACTTTATCAAGTACACAGTACTCCTTTTAAACTTCCTCTGGTACACAGTACTTTATCAAGTACACAGTAAACACTCTGTATGACTGCTTGTATCACACATGTCACACACACACAAGTAAACACTCTGCAGGACTGCTTGTATCGCACATGATATCACACACAAGTAAACACTCTGCAGGACTGCTTGTATCGCACATGATATCACACACAAGTAAACATTGCAGGATTACTTATATCCCACATGATATCACACACAAGTAAACACACTGCAGGATTGCTTGTATCGCACATGATATCACACACAAGTAACACTCTGCAGGACTGTTTGTATCGCACATGATATCACACACAACTAAACACACTGCAGGATTGCTTATATCCCACATGATATCACACACACAAGTAAACACACTGCAGGATGGCTTATATCCCACATGATATCACACACAAGTAAACACTCTGCAGGACTGCTTGTCTCACACATGATATCACAAACAACCAAACACTCTGCAGGACTGCTTGTATCGCACATGATATCACACACAAGTAAACACTGCAGGATTACTTATATCCCACATGATATCACACACAAGTAAACACAATGCAGGACTGTTTGTATCACACTTGATATCACACACAAGTAAACACTCTGCAGGAGTGCTTGTATTGCACATGATGTCACACACAAGTAAACACTTTGCGGGACTGCTTGTATTGCACATGATATCACGCACAAGTAAACACTCTGCAGGACTGCTTGTATCGCACATGATATCACACACAAGTAAACACTGCAGGATTACTTATATCCCACACAAGTAAACACAATGCAGGACTGCTTGTATCACACTTGATATCACACACAAGTAAACACTCTGCAGGAGTGCTTGTATTGCACATGATGTCACACACAAGTAAACACTTTGCGGGACTGCTTGTATTGCACAGGATATCACACACAAGTAAACACTCTGCGGGACTGCTTGTATCGAACATATCACATACAAGTAAACTCTCTGCATGACTGCTTGTATCGCACATGATATCACGTCATTTACATGATCACATGTATTTTTTTATAAATCAGGCCAATATGATATTCAGCCCCAATAAAAACAGTTGTTAATATTTCTCACTTTAATAAAACATTGCAATTGTGAGAAAAATAATATAAAATAAAACAATCTTTGTGAGATGAGCTGGCTTATCTGATCATTTGGGGCGGCCATATTAGGCAGGTCACGTGACATGTTAAGTCTGGGTTTTTAATGGCTTATGTCGTGTATTAATTGTCCTTTTAATCACAAATAAGCTGATTTGGATGAATGGAGGCATCATTTCCATCTGTGGCGGATGAAATAAGAGAGCTGATATGAAGACTAAAGAGAGGAGTTTGTCATTCGGCCGGAGAAAACAAACAAACTATTCCAATTTGTCAACGTTGCATCATCAGTAAGAAGAGAAGTTGTCATAATTAAAAGCAGGGCAGAGTTTGATGCACTTGTCATCATTCAAGTTTGATGCACTTGTCATTATTTACCGTCACGCCTCTTTGCATCCAGGAAATAACTGCCATCTCTTTCATTTGCCGGCGAGGGAAAGAAGACGTGATAAGTGTCTGCTCCATGAGCGCGACTCCAGGTAGCAGAGACCAGAAGGACATGCCTTCGAAAACGAGCACAGAGGAGTGGAAAACATCCAAAAGATGTCAAATTGTGAGCTAAAACTTGCATCCTTGTTTGGGACTTAGTAAATGCAACCAAGTTAAAGTAACTCACGTAACTGTAAAGGTAACTAAGTTAAAGTAACTAGATACATGGAACTAAGTAAAAGTAACTGAGTAAATGTAACCAAGTAAAAGTCACTGAGTAAATGTAACTAGGTTAAAATAAGTTAAGAAAATGTAACTAAGTGAAAGTAACTGAGTAAAGGTAAGAAAGTAAAAGTAACTATGTAAATGTACCCAATTGGAGGTAACGTAGTATATGTAACTAAGTAAAAGTAACTGAGTAAAGGTAAGCAAGTAAAAGTAACTATGTAAAAGTATCCAATTGGAGGTAACGTAGTATATGCAACTAAGTAAATGTAACCAAGTAAAAGTAATTGAGTAAATGTAACTAGGTTAAAGTAAGTTAAGAAAATGTAACTAAGTAAAAGTAACTGAGTAAATGTAACCAAGTAAAAGTCACTGAGTAAATGTAACTAGGTTAAAATAAGTTAAGAAAATGTAACTAAGTGAAAGTAACTGAGTAAAGGTAAGAAAGTAAAAGTAACTATGTAAATGTACCCAATTGGAGGTAACGTAGTATATGTAACTAAGTAAATGTAACCAAGTAAAAGTAATTGAGTAAATGTAACTAGGTTAAAGTAAGTTAAGAAAATGTAACTAAGTAAAAGTAACTGAGTAAATGTAACCAAGTAAAGGTAACTATGCAAATGTTTCCAATTGGAGGTAACAAAGTATATGTAACTAAGTAAATGTAACCAAGTAAAAGTAATTGAGTAAATGTAACTGGGTTAAAGTAAGTTAAGAAAATTTAACTAAGTAAAAGTAATTGAGTAAAGGTAAGCAAGTAAGAGTAACTATGTAAATGTACCCAATTGGAGGTAACGTAGTATATGTAACTAAGTAAATGTAAAAAAAGACTTAGTTGACTTAATTGAGTAAATGTAACTGGGTTAAAGTAAGTTAAGAAAATGTAACTAAGTAAAAGTAATTGAGTAAAGGTAAGCAAGTAAGAGTAACTATGTAAATGTACCCAATTGGAGGTAACGTAGTATATGTAACTAAGTAAATGTAACCAAGTAAAAGTAATTGAGTAAATGTAACTGGGTTAAAGTAAGTTAAGAAAATGTTACTAAGTAAAAGTAACTGAGTAAAGGTAAGCAAGTAAGAGTAACTATGTAAATGTACCCAATTGGAGGTAACGTAGTATATGCAACTAAGTAAATGTAACCAAGTAAAAGTAATTGAGTAAATGTAACTAGGTTAATGTAAGTTAATAAAATGTAACTAAGTAAAAGTAACTGAGTAAAGGTAAGCAAGTAAGAGTAACTATGTAAATGTACCCAATTGGAGGTAACGTAGTATATGTAACTAAGTAAATGTAACCAAGTAAAAGTAATTGAGTAAATGTAACTGGGTTAAAGTAAGTTAAGAAAATGTAACTAAGTAAAAGTAACTGAGTAAAGGTAAGCAAGTAAGAGTAACTATGTAAATGTACCCAATTGGAGGTAACGTAGTATATGTAACTAAGTAAATGTAACCAAGTAAAAGTAATTGAGTAAATGTAACTGGGTTAAAGTAAGTTAAGAAAATGTAACTAAGTAAAAGTAACTGAGTAAATGTAACCAAGTAAAGGTAACTATGCAAATGTTTCCAATTGGAGGTAACAAAGTATATGTAACTAAGTAAATGTAACCAAGTAATAGTAACGGTGTAAAGATAACTAAGTTAAAGTAACTAGATACATGGAACTAAGTAAAAGTAACTGAGTAAATGTAACCAAGTAAAAGTCACTGAGTAAATGTAACTAGGTTAAAATAAGTTAAGAAAATGTAACTAAGTGAAAGTAACTGAGTAAAGGTAAGCAAGTAAAAGTAACTATGTAAATGTACCCAATTGGAGGTAACGTAGTATATGCAACTAAGTAAATGTAACCAAGTAAAAGTAATTGAGTAAATGTAACTAGGTTAAAGTAAGTTAAGAAAATGTAACTAAGTAAAAGTAACTGAGTAAATGTAACCAAGTAAAAGTCACTGAGTAAATGTAACTAGGTTAAAATAAGTTAAGAAAATGTAACTAAGTGAAAGTAACTGAGTAAAGGTAAGAAAGTAAAAGTAACTATGTAAATGTACCCAATTGGAGGTAACATAGTATATGTAACTAAGTAAAAGTAACTGAGTAAAGGTAAGCAAGTAAAAGTAACTATGTAAATGTATCCAATTGGAGGTAACGTAGTATATGTAACTAAGTAAATGTAACCAAGTAAAAGTAATTGAGAAAATGTATCTAGGTTAAAGTAAGTTAAGAAAATGTAACTAAGTAAAAGTAACTGAGTAAATGTAACCAAGTAAAAGTCACTGAGTAAATGTAACTAAGTTAAAATAAGTTAAGAAAATGTAACTAAGTGAAAGTAACTGAGTAAAGGTAAGAAAGTAAAAGTAACTATGTAAATGTACCCAATTGGAGGTAACATAGTATATGTAACTAAGTAAAAGTAACTGAGTAAAGGTAAGCAAGTAAAAGTAACTCTGTAAATGTATCCAATTGGAGGTAACGTAGTATATGTAACTAAGTAAATGTAACCAAGTAAAAGTAATTGAGAAAATGTATCTAGGTTAAAGTAAGTTAAGAAAATGTAACTAAGTAAAAGTAACTGAGTAAATGTAACCAAGTAAAGGTAAATATGCAAATGTTTCCAATTGGAGGTAACAAAGTATATGTAACTAAGTAAATGTAACCAAGTAATAGTAACTGTGTAAAGGTAACTAAGTTAAAGTAACTATATACATTTAACTAGATATTATCGGCCGATAAATGTGTTTAAATGTAATATCGGAAATTATCGGTATCGGTTTTTTTATTATCTGTATCGTTTTTTTTTTTTGTTTTTTTTTATTAAATCAACATAAAAAACACAAGATAAACATACAATTAGTGCACCAACCCAAAAAACCTCCCTCCCCCCATTTCTTTCTGTTATCAATAATCTGGTTCCTACATTATATATCAATATATATCCATACAGTCTGCAAGGGATACAGTCCGTAAGCTCACATGATTGTGCGTGCTGCTGCTCCACTAATAGTACTAACCTTTAACAGTTAATTTTACTCATTTTCATTAATTACTAGTTTTTATGTAACTGTTTTTATATTGTTCTACTTTCTTTTTTATTAAAGAAAATGTTTTTAATTTAGTTATCTTATTTTTTAATTTTTTTTTTAAAAGTACCTTATCTTCACCATACCTGGTTGTCCAAATTAGGCATAATAATGTGTTAATTCCACGACTGTATATATCGGTTGATATCGGTATCGGTTGATATCGGTATCGGTTGATATCGGTATCGGTAATGAAAGAGTTGGACAATATCGGAATATCGGATATCGGATAAATAAAAGTAACTGAATACTTGTAACCAAGTAAAAGTAACTATGTAAATGTATCCAATTGAAGGTAATGTAGTATATGTAACTAAGTAAATGTGACTGAGTAAATGTAGCTAGGTTAAAGTAAGTTAAGTAAATGTAACTAAGTAAAAGTAACTGAGTAAATGTAACCAAGTACAATTAACTATGTAAATGTATCCAATTGGAGGTAATGTAGTATATGTAACTAATTAAATGTAACCAAGTAAAAGTAACTGAGTAAATGTAACCAAGTAAAAGTAACTATGTAAAAGTATCCAATTGGAGGTAACGTAGTATATTTAACTAAGTAAATGTAACCAAGTAAAAGTAACTGAGTAAATGTAACCAAGTAAAAGTAACTGAGTAAATGTAATTAGGTTAAAGTAAGTTAAGAAAATGTAACTAAGTAAAAGTAATTGAGTAAAGGTAAGCAAGTAAAAGTAGCTATGTAAATGCACCCAATTGGAGGTAACGTAGTATATGTAACTAAGTAAATGTAACCAAGTAAAAGTAACTGGGTAAATGTAACTAGGTTAAAGTAAGTTAAGAAAATGTAACTAAGTAAAAGTAATTGAGTAAAGGTAAACAAGTAAAAGTAACTATGTAAATGTACCCAATTGGAGGTAATGTAGTATATGTAACTAAGTAAATGTTACCAAGTAAAAGTAATTGAGTAAATGTAACCAAGTAAAAGTAACTAATTGGAGGTAATGTAGTATATGTAACTAATTAAATGTAACCAAGTAAAAGTAACTGAGTAAATGTAACCAAGTAAAAGTAACTATGTAAATGTATCCAATTGGAGGTAATGTGGTATATGTAACTAAGTAAATGTAACCAAGTAAAAGTAATTGAGTTAATGTAATTAGGTTAAAGTAAGTTAAGAAAATTTAATTAAGTAAAAGTAATTGAGTAAAGGTAAGCAAGTAAAAGTAACTATGTAAATGTACCCAATTGGAGGTAACTTAGTATATGTAACTAAGTAAATGTAACCAAGTAAAAGTAATTGAGTAAATTTAACTAAGTTAAAGTAAGTTAAGAAAATGTAACTGAGTAAATGTAACCAAGTAAAGGTAACTATGCAAATGTTTCCAATTGGAGGTAACGTAGTATATGTAACTAAGTAAATGTAACCAAGTAATAGTAACTGTGTAAAGGTAACTAAGTTAAAGTAATTATACCCATTTAACTAAATAAAAGTAACTGAGTACTGGTAACCAAGTAATAGTAACTGTGTAAAGGTAACTAAGTTAAAGTAACTATATACATTTAACTAAATAAAAGTAACTGAATACTTGTAACCAAGTAAAAGTAACTTTGTAAATGTATCCAATTGAAGGTAACATAGTTGTTGTAACTAAGTAAATGTAACCAAGTAAAAGTAACTGAGTACATGTAACTAGGTTAAAGTAAGTTGAGTAAATGTAACTGAGTAATAGTAACCGAGTAAATGTAACCAAGTAAAAGTGACTATGTAAATGTATTTAATTGAAGGTAACGTAGTAAATGTAACTAAGTAAATGTAACCAAGTAAAAGTAACTGAGTAAATGTAACTAGGTTAAAGTAAGTTGAGTAAATGTAACCAAGTAATAGTAACTGAGTAAATGTAACCAAGTAAAAACATAGCTAAGTAAATGTAACTAAGTAAAAGTGACTGAAGTAAATGTAGGTTGCTTTGCGTGACTGTGTTACTTTGCATGGCTTTGTGTTATTTTGTGTTACCATGTGTTATAGTATGTTATCTTGTGGTATGTTGTGTTACCTTGTGTTATTTTGTTTTACCTTGTGGTATGTTGTGTTGGGTTATTTTGTGTTACCTTGTTGAATTTTGCATTATCTTGTAGTATGTTGTGTTACCTTGAGTTATTTGTTACCTTGTGTTATTTTGTGTTACCTTGTGTTAATGTGTTTTACTTTGTGTTACCTTGTGTTAATGTGTTTTACTTTGTGTTACCTTGTGGTATTTTGTGTTACCTTGTGTTATTTCGTGTTACTTTGTATTATTTTGTGTTACCTTGTGGTATTTTGTGTTACCTTGAGTTATTTTGTGTTACCTTGTAGTATGTTGTATTACCTTG
>NC_084758.1:6344298-6369298 GCF_033978785.1 Entelurus aequoreus
CTTTAGGACCAGCCTTTCTAGATATATAAAGAAGTGTATTTACAACATGAATAATATATACATACTATGCACATATAAAAAAGCTTGTTGTGAAAAATGAGTTGGAATTTCACAAGAAAAAGGTCACAATTTCACAAGAAAAACTTAGAATGTTGGCAGTATTATAATAAAAGTCGTCATTTTACTCAAAGCAAGTCAAAATTTTACAAGAAAAACTGAACATTTGTGCAACATTATGATAAAAGTTGGAATTTTACAAGAAAAGCTTAACATTTTGGCAATTTTACTCGACAAAAGTCACAATTTTATAAGAAAACTTTTTGGCAATATTATAATAATAATCTGAATTTTACTTGGCAAAATTTTAATTTTACTCAAAAAATGTCACTATATTACAAGAACAAGAAAAAGATTGACAATATTTTGATAAAAGTCAGAATTTTATATAACAAATGTCACCATTTTGCATGAAAAAGTAATCATTTCACATTAAAAAAGTAACAATTTTACGAGAAAATATTGCAATATTACAGAAACAGAAAGAACATGAGAAATTGTTCCCAATTTTATAAGAAAAAAGTCGACACATTGTGAGAAAAAGACGGCTTTTAGTTCATTTATTTTTTAGGGAATTTTTTTGTGTGTAATTGTTTTTTAATCTTTTATATGAACTTCAAATTATTGCAGGATGTCTCTATATACGTATTTATTTTAGCCAAAGAGGGCACATTTCAATTTCTTATACACATTTGCTATTTCATATGTTGGCCAGAGGGGGAGCACTTTTAAAGAAGTGTATTTACAACATGAATAATATATACATACTATGCAAATATAAAAAAGCTTGTTGTGAAAAATGAGTTGGAATTTCACAAGAAAAAGGTCACAATTTCACAAGAAAAAAACCTTAAAATGTTGGCAGTATTATAATAAAAGTCGTCATTTTACTCAAAGCAAGTCAAAATTTTACAAGAAAAACTGGACATTTGTGCAACATTATGATAAAAGTTGGAATTTTACAAGAAAAGCTTAACATTTTGGCAATTTTATGAAAAGAGTCGTAATTTTACTCGACAAAAGTCCCAATTTTATAAGAAAACTTTTTGGCAATATTATAATAATAATCTGAATTTTACTTGGCAAAATGATGAAAAAAAAGTCATAATTTTACTCCAAAAATGTCACCATATTACAAGAACAAGAAAAAGATTGACAATATTTTGATAAAAGTCAGAATTTTATATGACAAATGTCACCATTTTGCATTAAAAAGTAATCATTTCACATTAAAAAAGTAACAATTTTACGAGAAAATATTGCAATATTACAGAAACAGAAAGAACATGAGAAATTGTTCCCAATTTTATAAGAAAAAAGTCGACACATTGTGAGAAAAAGACGGCTTTTAGTTCATTTATTTTTTAGGGAATTTTTTTGTGTGTAATTGTTTTTTAAATCTTTTATATTAACTTCAAATTATTGCAGGATGTCTCTATATACGTATTTATTTTAGACAAAGAGGGCACATTTCAATTTCTTATACACATTTGCTATTTCATATGTTGGCCAGAGGGGGAGCACTTACATTTTTTACACACACTTATTATTTCATATGTTGACCAGCAGGGGTGCAAATGAGACATTGTCTATTAGATGCAAAGTTATTGGGACCATGATTTATGTCATCACTTGTTCACACCTCCTCATATGGAAGATTATTTTCCTTCTTCATGTCTCAAGAAGGGTAGAAATACAAGAACACACACACACACACACACGCACGCACACACATTCTTGTATTTCTTACCTTTGTGCGACGTGAGAAAAATGCCTCCCTCTTTAGGACCAGCCTTTCTAGATATATAAAGAAGTGTATTTACAACATGAATAATATATACATACTATGCAAATATAAAAAAGCTTGTTGTGAAAAATGAGTTGGAATTTCACAAGAAAAAGGTCACAATTTCACAAGAAAAACTTTGAATTTTGGCAGTATTATAATAAAAGTCGTCATTTTACTCAAAGCAAGTCAAAATTTTACAAGAAAAACTGAACATTTGTGCAATATTATGATAAAAGTTGGGAATTTTACAAGAAAAGCTTAACATTTTGGCAATTTTATGAAAAGAGTCGTAATTTTACTCGACAAAAGTCACAATTTTATAAGAAAACTTTTTGGCAATATTATAATAATAATCTGAATTTTACTTGGCAAAATGATGAAAAAAAAGTCATAATTTTACTCAAAAATGTCACCATATTACAAGAACAAGAAAAAGATTGACAATATTTTGATAAAAGTCAGAATTTTATATGACAAATGTCACCATTTTGCATGAAAAAGTAATCATTTCACATTAAAAAAGTAACAATTTTACGAGAAAATATTGCAATATTACAGAAACGGAAAGAACATGAGAAATTGTTCCCAATTTTATTAAGAAAAAAGTCGACACATTGTGAGAAAAAGACTGCTTTTAGTTCATTTATTTTTTAGGGAATTTTTTTGTGTGTAATTGTTTTTTAATCTTTTATATGAACTTCAAATTATTGCAGGATGTCTCTATATACGTATTTATTTTAGCCAAAGAGGGCACATTTCAATTTCTTATACACATTTGTTATTTCATATGTTGGCCAGAGGGGGAGCACTTACGTTTTTTTACACACACTTGTTATTTCATATGTTGGCCAGAGGGGGAGCACTTACGTTTTTTTACACACACTTGTTATTTCATATGTTGACCAGCAGGGGTGCAAATGAGACATTGTCTATTAGATGCAATGTTATTGGGACCATGATTTATGTCATCACTTGTTCACACCTCCTCATATGGAAGATTCTTTTCCTTCTTCATGTCTCAAGAAGGGTAGAAATACAAGAACACACACACACACACACACACACACACACACACACACACACACACACACACACACACACACACACACACACACACACACACACACACACACACACACACACACACACACACACAGTCGCGGTTACAGGGATGTGTCGTCATGACGTAAAGACTCCGAGGCGTCTGAAGTCCGTGTCCAAGGCCCCAGAGGAGGGGTGAACTACAATTTACCTCGCTGTAATCTCCGTGTCACATTTCCGAAAGGCTTTTGTCTCGGCTGCAAACGTCGCTGAATAATCACCGGGTGCTCCGTTCTGAAACGTCTTGGCTCGTGGCGACGGCGGCTGTCAGGTCTGAATGTGATGGATTTAGCCTCGCCGCTTTTTTACGCCATCTTTTCTTTTCATGTCCACGTCTCGTCTTCGCCGGCCGCCGCCAACGCCGGAGGCGAGCTCCGTGTTTTGTTTCGTTTCCCCCCCCCCCCCGCGGATGAAACGTACTCATTGTTGACACGTTCTCCTTTGTTCCTTCCAAAGCCGTCACTCGCACTGAAGTGAAAAGGCAGAAACGCAAACGTCATCACCGTCGCCACTTTGGAGTTGTTGTCGACGTTGTTGTGTTGTGTACTGTACTCCGTGTGGTGGTGCTCCAATTGGGCTCTTTTAGCCGAAAACTTGTTTTTTTAATTTGTATTATTTATTTTTTTGGGGATGACTGGGTTAAGTAGACCCAACCTGGGTCGTTTTCAACCCAGCTATTGGGTAACTATTGGACCAAACCTCTGGGTTAATGTAACCCAGCAAGACATGTTTCTTATTTAACCCAGCTGGATGGGTTACATGTTCAACCAAAATGCTGGGTAACTATTGGACCAAACCTTTGGGTTAATGTAAACCAGCAAGATGGGAAACATATTCAACCCAGCTGCTGGGTAACTATTGGATTAGACGTTAATCTGACCCAGCAAAACACGTTTCTTATTTAACCCAGCTAGATGGGTTATATATTCAACCCAAATGCTGGGTAACTATTGGACCAAACCTCTGGGTTAATGTAACTTAGCAAGACAAGTTTCTTATTTAACCCAGCTAGATGGGTTACATATTCAACCCAAATGCTGGGTAACTATTGGACCAAACCTCTGGGTTAATGTAACCCATCAAGACATGTTTCTTATATAACCCAGCTGGATGGGTTACATATTCAAACCAAATGCTGGGTAACTATTGGAACAGACCTCTGGGTTAATGTAACCCAGCAAGACATGTTTCTTATTTAACCCAGCTAGATGGGTTACATGTTCAACCCAAATGCTGGGTAACTATTAGACCAAACCTTTGGGTTAATGTAAACCAGCAAGATGGGAAACATATTCAACCCAGCTGCTGGGTAACTATTGGATTAGATGTTAATCTGACCCAGCAAAACACGTTTCTTATTTAACCCAGCTAGATGGGTTACATATTCAACCCAAATGCTGGGTAACTATTGGACCAAACCTCTGGGTTAATGTAACTTAGCAAGACAAGTTTCTTATTTAACCCAGCTAGATGGGTTACATATTCAACCCAAATGCTGGGTAACTATTGGACCAAACTTCTGGGTTATTGTAACCCAGGAAGACAAGTTTCTTATTTAACCCAACTAGATGGGTTACATATTCAAACCAAATGCTGGGTAACTATTGGACCAAACTTCTGGGTTATTGTAACCCAGGAAGACAAGTTTCTTATTTAACCCAGCTAGATGGGTTACATATTCAACCCAAATGCTGGGTAACTATTGGACCAAACATCTGGGTTAATGTAACCCAGCAAGACAAGTTTCTTATTTAACCCAGCTGGATGGGTTACATATTCAACCCAGCTGCTGGGTAACTATTGGACCAAACCTCTGGGTTAATGTAACTTAGCAAGACAAGTTTCTTATTTAACCCAGCTAGATGGGTTACATATTCAACCCAAATGCTGGGTAACTATTGGACCAAACTTCTGGGTTATTGTAACCCTGGAAGACAAGTTTCTTATTTAACCCAGCTAGATGGGTTACATATTCAACCCAAATGCTGGGTAACTATTGGACCAAACTTCTGGGTTATTGTAACCCAGGAAGACAAGTTTCTTATTTAACCCAGCTAGATGGGTTACATATTCAACCCAAATGCTGGGTAACTATTGGACCAAACCTCTGGTTTAATGTAACTTAGCAAGACAAGTTTCTTATTTAACCCAGCTAGATGGGTTACATATTCAACCCAAATGCTGGGTAAATATTGGACCAAACTTCTGGGTTATTGTAACCCAGGAAGACAAGTTTCTTATTTAACCCAACTAGATGGGTTACATATTCAACCCAAATGCTGGGTAACTATTGGACCAAACCCCCGGGTTAATGTAACTTAGCAAGACAAGTTTCTTATTTAACCCAACTAGATGGGTTACATATTCAACCCAACTGCTGGGTAACTATTGGACCAAACCTCTGGTTTAATGTAACTTAGCAAGACAAGTTTCTTATTTAACCCAGCTAGATGGGTTACATATTCAACCCCAATGCTGGGTAAATATTGGACCAAAGTTCTGGGTTATTGTAACCCAGGAAGACAAGTTTCTTATTTAACCCAACTAGATGGGTTACATATTCAACCCAAATGCTGGGTAACTATTGGACCAAACCCCCGGGTTAATGTAACTTAGCAAGACAAGTTTCTTATTTAACCCAACTAGATGGGTTACATATTCAACCCAAATGCTGGGTAACTAATGGACCAAACCTCTGGGTTATTGTAACCTAGTAAGACAAGTTTCTTATTTAACCCAACTAGATGGGTTACATATTCAACCCACATGCTGGGTAACTATTGGACCAAACCTCTGGGTTAATGTAACTTAGCAAGACAAAGTTTCTTATTTAACCCAGCTAGATGGGTTACATATTCAACCCCAATGCTGGGTAACTAATGGACCAAACATCTGGGTTAATGTAACCCATCAAGACATGTTTCTTATTTAACCCAGCTAGATGGGTTACATATTCAACCCAAATGCTGGGTAACTAATGGACCAAACCTCTGGGTTACTGTAACCTAGTAAGACAAGTTTCTTATTTAACCCAACTAGATGGGTTACATATTCAACCCAAATGCTGGGTAACTATTGGACCAAACCTCTGGGTTAATGTAACCTAGTAAGACAAGTTTCTTATTTAACCCAGCTAGATGGGTTACATATTCAACCCAAATGCTGGGTAACTATTGGACCAAACCCCCGGGTTAATGTAACTTAGCAAGACAAGTTTCTTATTTAACCCAGCTAGATGGGTTACATATTCAACCCAAATGCTGGGTAACTATTGGACCAAACCCCCGGGTTAATGTAATTTAGCAAGACAAGTTTCTTATTTAACCCAGCTAGATGGGTTACATATTCAACCCAAATGCTGGGTAACTATTGGACCAAACCCCCGGGTTAATGTAATTTAGCAAGACAAGTTTCTTATTTAACCCAGCTAGATGGGTTACATATTCAACCCAAATGCTGGGTAGCTATTGGACCAAACCTCTGGGTTAATGTAACCCTGCAAGACAAGTTTCTTATTTAACCCAGCTAGATGGGTTACATATTCAACCCAAATGCTGGGTAAATATTGGACCAAACCTCTGGGTTAATGTAACCTAGCAAGACAAGTTTCTTATTTAACCCAACTAGATGGGTTACATATTCAACCCAAATGCTGGGTAAATATTGGACCAAACCTCTGGGTTAATGTGACCTAGTAAGACAAGTTTCCTATTTAACCCAGCTGGATGGGTTACATATTCAACCCAAATGCTGGGTAACTAATGGACCAAACCTCTGGGTTAATGTAACTTAGCAAGACAAGTTTCTTATTTAACCCAACTAGATGGGTTACATATTCAACCCAAATGCTGGGTAACTATTGGACCAAACATCTGGGTTAATGTAACCCATCAAGACATGTTTCTTATTTAACCCAGCTAGATGGGTTACATATTCAACCCAAATGCTGGGTAACTATTGGACCAAACATCTGGGTTAATGTACCTTAGCAAGACAAGTTTCTTATTTAACCCAACTAGATGGGTTACATATTCAACCCAAATGCTGGGTAACTATTGGACCAAACCCCCGGGTTAATGTAACTTAGCAAGACAAGTTTTTTATTTAACCCAACTAGATGGGTTACATATTCAACCCACATGCTGGGTAACTATTGGAACAGACCTCTGGGTTAATGTAACCTAGCAAGACACGTTTCTTATTTAACCCAGCTAGATGGGTTACATATTCAACCCAAATGCTGGGTAACTATTGGACCAAACTTCTGGGTTAATGTAACCCAGCAAGAAAAATGTGTTATTTAATCCAGCTAGATGTGCTATATATATATATATATATATATATATATATATATATATATATATATATATATATATATATATATATATATATATATATATATATATATATATATATACATACATATATATATATATATATATATATATATATATATATATATATATATATCAACTAACTACTGTGTTTATATATATTTAACTAACTACTGTATTTATCTATATTTAACAAACAACTGTGTTTATATTTATATATATTTAACTAACTACTGTATTTATCTATATTTAACAAACAACTGTGTTTATATATATTTAACTAACTACTGCATATATATATGTATATATATATATATATATATATATATATATATATATATATATATATATATATATATATATATATATTAACTAAGTACTGTATGTATCTATATTTAAGTAACTACTGTTTTTATAGATATATATATTTAACTAACTACTGTATTTGTATATATTTAACTACTGTTTTATATATATATTTAACTAACTAACATACGTATATATATTTAACTAACTACTGTATTTATATATATTTAACTACTG
The DNA here is from genome assembly GCF_033978785.1 of Entelurus aequoreus. NCBI lineage: Eukaryota > Metazoa > Chordata > Actinopteri > Syngnathiformes > Syngnathidae > Entelurus > Entelurus aequoreus. The sequence continues at coordinate 6,352,123 of NC_084758.1, forward strand.
TATTTATATATATTTAACTAACTAACATATGTATATATATTTAACTAACTACTGTGTTTATATATATTTACCTAGTTACTGTATTTATATATATTTAACTAACTACTGTTTTTATATATATTTAACTAACTAACATACGTATATATATTTAACTAACTACTGTATTTATATATATTTAACTACTGTATTTATATATATTTAACTAACTAACATATGTATATATATTTAACTAACTACTGTGTTTATATATATTTAACTAGTTACTGTATTTATATATATTTAAGTAACTACTGTTTTTATATATATTCAACTAACTAACATATGTATATATATTTAACTAACTACTGTGTTTATATATATTTAACTAACTAACATACGTATATATATTTAACTAACTACTGTATTTATATATATTTAACTACTGTATTTATATATATTTAACTAACTAACATATGTATATATATTTAACTAACTACTGTGTTTATATATATTTAACTAGTTACTGTATTTATATATATTTAACTAACTACTGTATTTATATATATTTAACTAACTAACATATGTATATATATTTAACTAACTACTGTATTTATATATATTTAACTAACTAACATATGTATATATATTTAACTAACTACTGTGTTTATATATATTTAAGTAGTTACTGTATTTATATATATTTAAGTAACTACTGTATTTATATATAAAACATGTCTTTTTACTCACACAGTCCACTTGAATCGGGGCTAACCACATCCCTACATTAGCTTAGCAGAGCGCTATCTGCATGAATATCATGATGATGATAACGATGATGATGATGGCGTGGTGGTGATGATGATGATGGCGTGGTGAGTGCGATGAATGGATGATGTGATGATTAGTGAGCGACATCAAGACAATCGCAGCTGCTCGTGTGGGAACAAAAGCCCTAACGCCGTGACCCCTGACCTCCCCGCATGTTATGAAAAGAGCAAACATGGCTGCCGTCAGAGACGCTGCGCGGCACTATTGATCACGGCGTTGGATAATAGGCCTTTGATGAGCTCATTGTTTGCTGATGCCACTATCGACCTGCTCGCCATTTGCCTCATCGATCCAGCTGCCTATTGATCACTTCCCTATGAAGACACGTCTCACTCTTCCACCTCTCAATAAACACGCTTGAACAACTCTCACTGAGTGCTTTGCCTCCATTACATCACACTTGTGACATCACACGTGTGACGTCACACTTGACGCTGCGCTCACCACGGTCAACAGGAAATAGGCACTAGCGGTGTGAACGAACGTGGCGTCCGTTGCGGGGACGACATTTTGTGTGCTAAACATTGAAGAGGAGGGTCAGAAACATCACGCTTCAACACATCGATTCTTATGAGCCGCCGGCGCTTCGGAATCCCGCAAAGCTGCGAAAGAAACTGCCCCAAAGTCCGCTGCTAAAATGAAATAAAACCCGACAAAATGACAAAAAATATTTTCATTTGAACAAACTCTGAGACATAATTTTATAATTGAAATATTTGTTTGATTCAATAATTTAATGGAATGAAAGGAAACATTAAAAAAACATTTTAAAAAAATCCAAAATTTTACAAAAAAAAAGTTACAATTCTAGAAATGATTATTAAAAGTTATAATTTTACATATTTATTTCATTGGAAGATTACTTGTTGAAATTTGTTCTTTTCATAGTTCATTTGAAAAAGCAGAAAACTGTAATATTGTCCTCTGTTGTATTCCAAATAATCAATTATTCTCTCCATTAATTTGTGTCTATTAATTAAGGAATCAAACACACTTTGTCAACATTAAAATTGCACTTTTTAACATCAGCATTAATGTAAACAAAACAATAATGCGAACATCCATTGTTCACGTCCACAGCAGACGCCACCGCTCTCATGTTTGCTCTTTTGCATCCATGTCAGCGTATTTAAAGTTCCTGGCACTCCAAGCCAATTTATCTTTTTTTTAAAAATTAATTACAATTATTAAACAATGAATCAAAGCAACATAATGTACTATTTTCCAATCAAATGAATTGTTGCGGCCCTAATTTTAAATATACATATACTGTACATGTATGTACAATATATTTGTTCTTTTTTCCCCATTATGTTCATTTATCTAATACATAAATCATTTGAAAAAAGCAGAAAACGTGTTTGCTCGGTCGGAATATTGTCCTCTGTTATATTCAAAATAATCAATTATTCTCTCCATTAATTTTTTTGATTAATGGAGGAATCAAACACACTTTGTCAACATAAAACTTGCACTTTTAACATCAGCAATAATGCAAACAAAACAAAATGAATGTAATTCTCCATTGTTCACATCCACAGCAGACGCCACCGCTCTCATGTTTGCTCTTTTGCATCCATGTCAGCGTATTTAAAGTTCCTGGCACTCCAAGCCAATTAATATATATATATATTTTTTTTTTATTAATTACAATTAATGGTAAATGGTAAATGGGTCGTACTTGTATAGCGCTTTTCTACCTTTTTAAGGAACTCAAAGCGCTTTGACACTATTTTCCACATTCACCCATTCACACACACACATTCACACACTAATAAACAATGAATCAAAGCAACATAATGTATTATTTTCCAATCAAATGAATTGTTGCGGCCCTAATTTTAAATATACATATACTGTACATATATGTACAATATATTTGTTCTTTTTTCCCCATTATGTTCATTTATCTAATACATAAATCATTTGAAAAAAGCAGAAAACGTGTTTGCTCGGTCGGAATATTGTCCTCTGTTATATTCCAAATAATCAATTATTCTCTCCATTGATTTGTTTGATTAATGGAGGAATCAAACACACTTTGTCAACATAAAACTTGCACTTTTAACATCAGCATTCATGCAAACAAAACAAAATGAATGTAATTCTCCATTGTTCACATGCACAGCAGACGCCACCGCTCTCATGTTTGCTCTTTTGCATCCATGTCAGCGTATTTAAAGTTCCTGGCACTCCAAGCCAATTGATCTTTTTTTTTTTTTTTTATTAATTACAATTAATGGTAAATGGTAAATGGGTCGTACTTGTATAGCGCTTTTCTACTTTTTTAAGGAACTCAAAGCGCTTTGACACTATTTTCCACATTCACCCATTCACACACACACATTCACACACTAATAAACAATTAGTCAAAGCAACATAATGTATTATTTTCCAATCAAATGAATTGTTGCGGCTCTAATTTAAATATACAAATACTGTACATATATGTACAATATATTTGTTCTTTTTTCCCCATTATGTTCATTTATCTAATACATAAATCCTTTGAAAAAGCCGAAAACTTGTTTGCTCGGTAGGAATATTGTCCTCTGTTATATTCCAAATAATCAATTATTCTCTCCATTAATTTGTTTGATTAATGGAGGAATCAAACACACTTTGTCAACATTAAAATTGCACTTTTAACATCAGCAATAATGCAAACAAAACAAAATTGATGTAATTCTCCATTGTTCACGTGCACAGCAGACGCCACCGCTCTCATGTTTGCTCCTTTGCATCCATGTCAGCGTATTTAAAGTTCCTGGCACTCCAAGCCAATTGTTTTTAAAAAAAAAAAAATTAATGACAATTAATAAACAATGAATCAAAGCAACATAATGTATTATTTTCCTATCAAATGAATTGTTGCGGCCCTAATTTTAAATATACAAATACTGTACATATATGTACAATATATTTGTTCTTTTTTCCCCATTATGTTCATTTATCTAATACATAAATCATTTGAAAAAGCCGAAAACTTGTTTGCTCGGTCGGAATATTGTCCTCTGTTATATTCCAAATAATCAATTATTCTCTCCATTAATTTGTTTGATTAATGGAGGAATCAAACACACTTTGTCAACATTAAAATTGCACTTTTTAACATCAGCATTCATGCAAACAAAATGAATGTAATTCTCCATTGTTCACGTCCACAGCAGACGCCACCGCTCTCATGTTTGCTCTTTTGCATCAATGCCAGCGTATTTAAAGTTCCTGGCACTCCAAGCAGTTTGATCTTTTTTTGAATTAATTACAATTATTAAACAATTAATCAAAGCAACATAATGTATTATTTCCCAATCAAATTAATCATTTGAAAAAAGCAAAAAATGTGTTTGCTTGGTCGGAATATTGTCCTCTGTTATATTCCAAATAATCAATTATTCTCTCCATTAATTTGTTCGATTATTATGAATCAAACACACTTTGTCAATATAAAACTTGCACTTTTAACATCAGCAATAATGCAAACAAAACAAAATGAATGTAATTCTCCATTGTTCACGTGCACAGCAGACGCCACCGCTCTCATGTTTGCTCTTTTGCATCCATGTCAGCGTATTTAAAGTTACTGGCACTCCAAGCCAATTGATCTTTTAAAAAAAAAAAATTAATTACAATTAATAAACAATTAATCAAAGCAACATAATGTATTATTTTCCTATCAAATGAATTGTTGCGGCTCTAATTTAAATATACAAATACTGTACATGTATGTACAATATATTTGTTCTTTTTTCCCCATTATGTTCATTTATCTAATACATAAATCCTTTGAAAAAGCTGAAAACTTGTTTGCTCGGTCGGAATATTGTCCTCTGTTATATTCCAAATAATCAATTATTCTCTCCATTAATTTGTTTGATTAATGGAGGAATCAAACACACTTTGTCAACATTAAAATTGCACTTTTTAACATCAGCATTCATGCAAACAAAATGAATGTAATTCTCCATTGTTCACGTCCACAGCAGACGCCACCGCTCTCATGTTTGCTCTTTTGCATCAATGCCAGCGTATTTAAAGTTCCTGGCACTCCAAGCAGTTTGATCTTTTTTTTAATTAATTACAATTATTAAACAATTAATCAAAGCAACATAATGTATTATTTCCCAATCAAATTAATCATTTGAAAAAAGCAAAAAATGTGTTTGCTCGGTCGGAATATTGTCCTCTGTTATATTCCAAATAATCAATTATTCTCTCCATTAATTTGTTCGATTATTATGAATCAAACACACTTGTCAACATTAAAATTGCACTTTTAACATCAGCATTAATGCAAACAAAACAAAATGAATGCAATTCTCCATTGTTCACGTGCACAGCAGACGCCACCGCTCTCATGTTTGCTCTTTTGCATCCATGTCAGCGTATTTAAAGTTCCTGGCACTCCAAGCAGTTTGATTTTTTTTTTTAAATTATTATCACACTTCTTAAACAATTAATCAAAGCCACAGAATGTATTATTTTCCAATCGAATTAATCAATGAATTGTTGCGGTTCTAATTTAAATATACATTTACGTATAACGTATTTTTCTGTTGTATTCATTCAATGTTGTTTTTCAGTACGACACCTCATCAGATCCAAGTGTTCCTCCTTCCTCTCCACAAGTCAACTTGCAGTAGGACGTGGAAGTGTGAGGACGGATCAGAACCACCTGGGAAGAGGAGATAGACCCGAGTACAGGACCGGCGAATAAACCCGCTATCAGGGATTAGAGGCGAGCGCTGAGCCTTTCAATAAGTCCTTTCAGAGCCACACGGGAACACAAAGAGACGCTTTGGATGCTGAAGAACTGTCCGTCAAAACGGGTGGCGTTGGTGGCGGCGACTCTGCTTGCAACTTCTTCGCACATTTTGCTGGATCGAATAAGTCTCCGGCTAATAAAAGCTATCTTTGTTTCTTGTGTACACGAAGCGTAAACAAGAACATGTAACAATATATCTATGAAGCGTAAACAACAACATGTAACAATATATCTATGAAGCGTAAACAACAACATGTAACAATATATCTATGAAGCGTAAACAACAACATGTAACAATATATCTATGAAGCGTAAACAACAACATGTAACAATATATCTATGAAGCGTAAACAACAACATGTAACAATATATCTATGAAGCGTAAACAACAACATGTAACAATATATCTATGAAGCGTAAACAACATGATGTAACAATATATCTATGAAGCGTAAACAACAACATGTAACAATATATCTATGAAGCGTAAACAACATGTAACAATATATCTATGAAGCGTAAACAACAACATGTAACAATATATCTATGAAGCGTAAACAACAACATGTAACAATATATCTATGAAGCGTAAACAACAACATGTAACAATATATCTATGAAGCGTAAACAACATGATGTAACAATATATCTATGAAGCGTAAACAACATGATGTAACAATATATCTATGAAGCTTAAACAACATGATGTAACAATATATCTATGAAGCGTAAACAACAACATGTAACAATATATCTATGAAGCGTAAACAACAACATGTAACAATATATCTATGAAGCGTAAACAACAACATGTAACAATATATCTATGAAGCGTAAACAACAACATGTAACAATATATCTACTCTGTATTGATCAATTGTTGTAGCGCACACCTACTTCCTGTTCCTGTCTACAGCGCTAAGCCTTCTGGGTGATGTAGTTTTCAAAACTTCCTAGTTTATTTATATATTTATTTAACATGTATTTATGTATTGAACATGTATATATGTATTTTGATATTTATTTAACACGTATTTGTAAATGTATTTAACATTTATATATTTATTTAACGTGTATTCATATGTATTTAACGTGTATTTAAAATGTATCTATACATGTATTTATATATGTATTTAACGTGTATTTATATATGTATTTAACATGTATTTGTAAATGTATTTAACATTTATGTATGTATTTAACGTGTATTTATATATGTATTTAATATGTATTTATATATTTATTTAACACTAGACAAAAGTATTGGGACACTTAGGACTACCACTGGACAAAAGTATTGGGACACTTAGGACTAACACTAAACAAAAGTATTGGGACACCTAGACAAAAGTATTGGGACAGTAAGGACTACCACTGGACAAAAGTATTGGGGCACTTAGGGCTAACAATAGACAAAAGTATTGGACACTTAGGACTAACACTGGACAAATGTATTGGGACACTTAGGACTACCACTGGACAAAAGTATTGGGACACTAAGGACTACCACTGGACAAAAGTATTGGGACACTTAGGACTAACAATAGACAAAAGTTTTGGACACTTAGGACTAACACTGGACAAAAGTATTGGGACACTAAGGACTACCACTGGACAAAAGTATTGGGGCACTTAGGACTAACAATAGACAAAAGTTTTGGACACTAAGGACTAACACTGGACAAAAGTATTGGGACACTAAGGACTAACACTAGACAAAAGTATTGGGACACTTAGGACTACCACTGGACAAAAGTATTGGGACACTTAGGACTACCACTGGACAAAAGTATTGGGAGACCTAGACAAAAGTATTGGGACACTAAGGACTACCACTGGACAAAATTATTGGGACACTTAGGACTAACACTTGACAAAAGTATTGGGACACTAAGGACTACCACTGGACAAAAGTATTGGGACACTTAGGACTACCACTGGACAAAAGTTTTGGGACACTTAGGACTAACACTGGACAAAAGTATTGGGACACTAAAGACTAACACTGGACAAAAGTATTGGGACACTAAGGACTAACACTGGACAAAAGTAATGGGACACTAAGGACTAACACTGGACAAAAGTATTGGGACACTTAGGACTACCACTGGACAAAAGTATTGGGACACCTAGACAAAAGTATTGGGACACTAAGGACTACCACTGGACAAAAGTATTGGGACACTTAGGACTAACACTTGACAAAAGTATTGGAACACTAAGGACTACCACTGGACAAAAGTATTGTGACACTTAGGACTACCACTGGACAAAAGTTTTGGGACACTTAGGACTAACACTGGACAAAAGTTTTGGGACACTAAGGACTAACACTGGACAAAAGTATTGGGACACTAAGGACTACCACTGGACAAACGTTTTGGGACACTTAGGACTAACACTGGACAAAAGTTTTGGGACACTAAGGACTAACACTGGACAAAAGTATTGGGAGACTAAGGACTAACACTGGACAAAAGTATTTGGGCACTAAGGACTAACACTGGACAAAAGTATTGGGACACTAAGGACTAACACTGGACAAAAGTATTGGGACACTAAGGCCTAACACTGGACAAAAGTATTGGGACACTTAGGACTACCACTGGACAAAAGTATTGGGACACCTAGACAAAAGTATTGGGACACTAAGGACTACCACTGGACAAAAGTATTGGGACACTTAGGACTAACACTTGACAAAAGTATTGGAACACTAAGGACTACCACTGGACAAAAGTATTGGGACACTTAGGACTAACACTGGACAAAAGTATTGGACACTTAGGACTAACAATAGACAAAAGTATTGGACACTTAGGACTAACAGTAGACAAGAGTATTGGACACTTAGGACTAACAGTAGACAAAAATTTTTGAACACTTAGGACTAACAGTAGACAAAAGTTTTTGAACACTTAGGACTAACAATAGACAAAAGTATTGGGACACTAAGGACTAACAGTAGACAAAAGTATTGGACACTTAGGACTACCACTGGACAAAAGTTTTTGAACACTTAGGACTAACAGTAGACAAAAGTTTTTGAACACTTAGGACTAGCACCAGCCAAATATGCGGGCCCGACCAACGTTGCTTGCAGCTTTAATTTAACATGTTTTTACATATGTATTTAAAATGTATTTGTAAATGTATTTAACATGTACAGTCGCAATCAAAAGTGTACATACACGTGTAAAGAACATGATGTCATGGCTGTCTTGAGTTGCCAATAATTTCTACAACTCTTACTTTTTTGTGATGTAGTGATTGGAGCACATACTTGTTGCTCACAAAAAACATTCATGAAGTTTGCTTCTTTTATGAATTTATTATGGGTCTACTGAAAATGTGCTGGGTCAAAAGTATACATACAGCAATGTTAATATTTGCTTACAGATTTACAAAAGAGAAGTGTAGGATACTTCTCTTGTTGCCTTATTTGTATTTGACTTTATTAAATGTATTTATATTAGAAACACAACATGTGTATATAACAAAGGGTGCAAAGTCTGCAGGCAGTAGGAAACACATGGTTAAGTGTAGGGAGTAAAACTGATGGCAGTCTAAAGTTCAAGATTTTTGGAGCTCTTTGTTCAGTGGATCAGATGTTTGATGAAGCTCTGTGTCTATCTACCACCACTACTGTTTTCTGTTTATTTGTTACTGACTGTGGCAGGACACCTCTGCCTCTGTTTCACTTTATGTTGCTGGTAAATAATATGGTTGTAGTAGTAGGCTAAAGTTAAAGGATTTAGTATGCACTAATTAAAGGGGCAGAGCTTTAAGAGACATTTTAGCTTTTATATTTTATAAGATACATTTTTGGTAAGAACCACAATTAATAAATATATTTCAGTGATATATTTCAAATCTGTATATAAATATGTACGTAAAGTGTTGTAATTATATTGTAAAATGGATGGATGGATGGATGGACGTTTAAAACAAAACAGTTATTATTAATTAGTAAGTATACATTTTTTGAGCCTCTTTAGTGAAAATCAAATCATTCTAGTAAATTATGCAAATTACTCGATGATGTCACGGTGACCACGCCCATAGCCACGCCCCCACCGCCACAGGTATCTTGGCAGTTTATGGGAAACACTGCCACCACCATGCTCGACGGTAGGCATGGTGTTCCTGGGATTAAAGGCCTCACCTTTTCTCCTCCAAACATATTGCCGGGTATTGTGGCCAAACAGCTCCAGAACAAGGTTCATTTAAAAGAGCAGGAGGGGGCGTGTCCTTGTAAGTGCACTCCATTAATCTGAGGGCCATTGATTTGAGCTCAGGCTAATGGAGGCATTGTCTGCATCTCTCCCAGGGACACGTCCACAAAAACAGGAAGTGGCGCTCTGAGGCTTTTGTTTGAAGCCTAATTGGTCACAAAAAAGACTTCAAAGTCAGTCCGCCACTCGCAGGAACACTTTCACGCCTCCACAAGATTCTTTGGTGTCTTTCCGAGCCAGCCGCCATCCAAACACTTGAATGACGTCATCGCTGTATTCCATTTATCGCTGTATTATGACATCATCGTTCTTCCCTACTATACATATTATTTGCTGATTGGCTGCTGGAAGTGACATGCTTCTCTTGCAACACTATTAAATATGATGACAGGAAGAGCGTATCATTTTTTGTATTCATCAGTTTTTTTACTTTTTAAAATAATTATACTCATTTATTTTGTTAATTTATTTATTTAATAATCTTGCTACATCGCGACACTATTAAATATGATGACAGGAAGAGCGTATCATTTTTTGTATTCATCAGTTTTTTTCATGTATTTATACATTTTTTAAATTAATTATATTAATTTATTTAGTTAATTTATTTGTTTAATAATCTTGCAACACCGCGACACTATTAAATATGATGACAGGAAGAGCGTATCATTTTTTGTATTCATCAGTTTTTTTACTTTTTAAAATAATTATATTCATTTATTTTGTTAATTTATTTATTTAATAATCTTGCAACATCGCGACACTATTAAATATGATGACAGGAAGAGCGTATCATTTTTTGTATTCATCAGTTTTTTTCATGTATTTATAAATTTTTTAAATCAATTATATTAATTTATTTTGTTAATTTATTTGTTTAATAATCTTGCAACACCGCGACACTATTAAATATGATGACAGGAAGAGCGTATCATTTTTTGTATTCATCAGTTTTTTTCATGTATTTATAAATTTTTTAAATCAATTATATTAATTTATTTTGTTAATTTATTTGTTTAATAATCTTGCAACACCGCGACACTATTAAATATGATGACAGGAAGAGCGTATAATTTTTTGTATTCATCAGTTTTTTTACTTTTTAAAATAATTATATTCATTTATTTTGTTAATTTATTTATTTAATAATCTTGCAACATCGCGACACTATTAAATATGATGACAGGAAGAGCGTATCATTTTTTGTATTCATCAGTTTTTTTCATGTATTTATAAATTTTTTAAAATTAATTATATTAATTTATTTTGTTAATTTATTAGTTTAATAATCTTGCAAGACCGCGACACTATTAAATATGATGACAGGAAGAGCGTATAATTTTTTGTATTCATCAGTTTTTTTACTTTTTAAAATAATTATATTCATTTATTTTGTTAATTTATTTGTTTAATAATCTTGCAACACCGCGACACTATTAAATATGATGACAGGAAGAGCGTATCATTTTTTGTATTCATCAGTTTTTTTCATGTATTTATAATTTTTTTAAAATTAATTATATTAATTTATTTTGTTAATTTATTTGTTTAATAATCTTGCAACAACGCGACACTATTAAATATGATGACAGGAAGAGCATATAATTTTTTGTATTCATCAGTTTTTTTACTTTTTAAAATAATTATATTCATTTATTTTGTTAATTTATTCATTTAATAATCTTGCAACATCGCGACACTATTAAATATGATGACAGGAAGGGCGTATCATTGTTTGTATTCATCAGTTTTTTTCATGTATTTAAATTTTTTTTTAAATTAATTATATTAATTTATTTTGTTAATTTATTTGTTTAATAATCTTGCAACAACGCGACACTATTAAATATGATGACAGGAAGAGCGTATCATTTTTTGTATTCATCAGTTTTTTTCATGTATTGATATTTTAAAAAAAAATATTTACCGTATTTTTCGGACTATAAGTCGCAGTTTTTTTTCATAGTTTGGCCGGGCTCGAGTGTGACTTATATGTTTTTTTCCTTCTTTATTATGCATTTTCGGCAGGTGCGACTTATACTCCGGTGCGACTTATACTCCGAAAAATACGGTATATTAATGTATTTTGTTAATTTATTTATTTAATCATCTTGCAACGTTGCAACACTTTATTAAATATGATGACAGGAAGTGCGTATCACTTTTTGTATTGATCAGTTTTTTTCATGTATTTATTTAGATTTTTAAAATGTAATTATATCAATTTATTTTGTTAATTTGTTTATTTAATAATCTTGCAACATTGCGACACTATTAAATATGATGACAGGAAGAGCTTATAATTTTTTTGTATTCATCAGTTTTTTTCATGTATTTATTTAAAAAAAAAAAAAAAATTAATTTATTTTGTTAATTTATTTATTTAATCATCTTGCAACATTGCAACACTATTAAATATGATGACACAAAGTGCGTATCACTTTTTGTATTCATCAGTTTTTTAAATTTGTTTATTTAGATTTTTTAAATTTAATTATATCAATTTATTTTGTTAATTTGTTAATTTAATTATCTTGCAACATCTCAACACTTTATTAAATATGATAAACAGACAGGAAGAGCATATTTCTATTATTTATTTATGTTTATTTGCAGTTTGTATTGTTTATATTTTATTATTTTTGTTTTTGTTTTTTATTTAAATTTTTTACTGAGATTGTTTTTATATATATCTTTATTATTGTATATATATATATATATATATATATATATATATATATATATATATATATATATATATATATATATATATATATATATATATATATATATATATATATATATATATATATATATATATATGTCGACGTGTTTGTCTATAATTCTAATCAAATATTATTTAGAATGCTCTTCTTGACTAAATGGAAAATACATAGCATTTTTTATTATATATATATATATATATATATATATATATATATATATATATATATATATATATATATATATATATATATGTATATATATGTATATATATATATATACATATATATATATACATATATATATATATATATATATATATATATATATATATATATATATATATACATATATACATATATATATATATATATACATATATATATATATATACATATATATATATATATACATATATATATATATATATACATATATATATATATATATATATATATATATATATATATATATATATATATATATATATATATATATATATATATATAATTTTTTTTCTATGTATTTTCCATTTAGTCAAGAAGAGCATTCTAAATAATATTTGATTAGAATTATAGACAAACACGTCGACATAAGCGGTTGTCGACATAAGCAAAACTACCTTTGATCATGTGGACCAGGCTTTTGTACATATGCAAATATCTAAAATATGAAACATTTTGTTTTGTGGCAGAATCCAGGTTTAAACGACCACGCTTTTATTTTGAAGGATGTATTACTGTTGTGTTTAGACAGTAGTCATGTGACAGCACATGTCAGCATGAACAAAAAAAATGTTCTTGAAGTGACATCGTTGGCTCTCACATTTTGTGTCAACATAAGCGGTCAAGTATGTCGACTGAAGCGAATGTACACAGACAGGATGTGGACACGTGATATGATACAGTATGTACAGTTGGCTGAGTCATCAGGTGTTAACGAGCATGTGTAGGAGGCGGCGTGCTTAGGAGGTAGTATTGAGAGAAGCTTTGTTCCACTCAGATGATTGTCAATCATCTGAGAGATGATTGACAGGTCACATCTCAGAGGTGTGAGCTCTGCCTCGCACTTCATCCTCCAGCCTCGCGATAACGACGTGCAGCATCGATCTGTGCGTCGCTCGCAAGACAACTGACACTCTTTTGTGTTTGTCAGGAGGACTGTCATCTTGTTTGGTTGAACTGCACACCTTCATCACCACCTCTATCAATCACCATCACTAATATTCACAATCATCACTAACTAATCAACCATCATCATCACCATCCTCATCCCCACAGTCACCATCATCACATTATGACATCACCATCATCATTATTATTATCATCACCAGTCATCATCACATTATGACATCACCATCATCATTATTATTATCATCACCACAGTCATCATCATCCCATTATGACATCAACATCATTATTATCATCACCACAGTCCCCATCATCACATTATGACATCAACATCATTATTATTATTATCCCCACAGTCACCATCATCACATAATGACATCAACATCATTATTATCATCACCACAGTCCCCATCATCACATTATGACATCAACATCATTATTATTATTATCCCCACAGTCACCATCATTAGTATTATTATCCCCACAGTCACCATCACCACATTATGACATCAACATAATTATTATTATCATCCCCACAGTCACCATCATCACATTATGACAACATCATTATTATTATTATTATCCCCACAGTCACCATCATCACATTATGACATCAACATCATTATTATCATCACCACAGTCCCCATCATCACATTATGACATCACCATCATCATTATTATTATCATCACCACAGTCATCATCACATTACGACATCACCATCATCATTATTATTATCATCACCACAGTCATCATCATCACATTATGACATCAACATCATTATTATCATCCCCACAGTCACCATCATCACATTATGACATCAACATCATTATTATTATCCAATATCCCCACAGTCACCATCATCACATAATGACATCAACATCATTATTATCATCACCACAGCTCACATTATGACATCACATCATTCCACAGTCACCATATTACAACTCACATTATACATCAACATCATTATTATTATCATCCCCACAGTCACCATCATCACATTATGACAACATCATTATTATTATTATTATTATCCCCACAGTCACCATCATCACATTATGACATCAACATCATTATTATCATCACCACAGTCCCCATCATCACATTATGACATCACCATCATCATTATTATTATCATCACCACAGTCATCATCACATTATGACGTCACCATCATCATTATTATTATCATCACCACAGTCATCATCATCACATTATGACATCAACATCATTATTATCATCACCACAATCACCATCATCACATTATGACATCAACATCATTATTATTATTATCCCCACAGTCACCATCATCACATTATGACATCAACATCATTATTATCATCACCACAGTCACCATCATCACATTATGACATCAACATCATTATTATCATCACCACAGTCACCATCATCACATTATGACATCAACATCATTATTATCATCACCACAGTCACCATCATCACATTATGACATCAACATCATTATTATCATCACCACAGTCATCATCATCACATTATGACATCACCATCATCATTATTATTATCATCACCACAGTCATCATCATCCCATTATGACATCAACATCATTATTATTATCCCCACAGTCACCATCATCACATAATGACATCAACATCATTATTATCATCACCACAGTCCCCATCATCACATGATGACATCAACATCATTATTATTATTATCCCCACAGTCACCATCATCACATAATGACATCAACATCATTATTATCATCACCACAGTCCCCATCATCACATTATGACATCAACATCATTATTATTATTATTATCCCCACAGTCACCATCATTAGTATTATTATCCCCACAGTCACCATCACCACATTATGACATCAACATCATTATTATTATTATCATCCCCACAGTCACCATCATCACATTATGACATCAACATCATTATTATTATTATTATCCCCACAGTCACCATCATCACATTATGACATCAACATCATTATTATCATCACCACAGTCCCCATCATCACATTATGACATCAACATCATTATTATTATTATTATCCCCACAGTCACCATCACCACATTATGACATCAACATCGTTATTATCATCACCACAGTCACCATCACCACATAATGACATCACCATCACCACAGCCACCATCACCACATAATGACATCACCATCACCACAGCCACCATCACCACATAACGACATCACCATCACCAAATAATGACATCACCATCACCATACAATGACATCACCACAGCCACGATCACCACATAATGACATCACCATCACCACATAATGATATCACCATCAACATAATCACCATCACCATATGATGACATCAACATCACTATTATCATCACCACAGTCACCATCACCACATAATGACATCACCATCACCACATAATGATATCACCATCAACACATAATGATATCACCATCAACACAATCACCATCACCACATGATGACATCAACATCACTATTATCATCACCACAGTCACCATCACCACATAATGACATCACCATCACCACATAATGATATCACCATCAACACATAATGATATCACCATCAACACAATCACCATCACCACATGATGACATCAACATCACTATTATCATCACCACAGTCACCATCACCACATAGTGACATCCCCATCACCATCACCACAGCCACGATCACCACATAATGACATCACCATCACCACATAATGATATCACCATCAACACAATCACCATCACCACATGATGACATCAACATCACTATTATCATCACCACAGTCACCATCACCACATAATGACATCACCATCACCACATAATGATATCACCATCAACACATAATGATATCACCATCACCACATTATGACATCAACATCGTTATTATCATCACCACAGTCCCCATCATCACATTATGACATCAACATCATTATTATTATTATCCCCACAGTCACCATCACCACATTATGACATCAACATCGTTATTATCATCACCACAGTCACCATCACCACATAATGACATCACCATCACCACAGCCACCATCACCACATAATGACATCACCATCACCACAGCCACCATCACCACATAACGACATCACCATCACCAAATAATGACATCACCATCGCCATACAATGACATCACCACAGCCACGATCACCACATAATGACATCACCATCACCACATAATGACATCACCATCGCCACAGCCACCACCACCACATAATGACATCACCATGACCACATAATGACATCACCATCACCACAGCCACCATCACCACATAATGACATCAACATCACCACATAATGACATCACCATCACCACATGATGACATCACCGTCACCACATAATGACATCACCATGCCCACAGTTACCATCACCATATAATGACATCACCATCACCACATAATGACATCACTAACACCACAGTCACCATCATCACTAAATGACATCACCATCCCCACAGTCACCATCACCACATGACATCATCTTTCTCCAATGTCATCAACAGAAGTGGTTGTTCTTTAAGAGCC
>NC_084758.1:6379298-6406409 GCF_033978785.1 Entelurus aequoreus
CCATTTTGAGCGTTTAATTGACCCCACAAATGTGATGCTCCAGAAACTCAATCTGCTCAAAGGAAAGTCAGTTTTGTAGCTTCTGTAACGAGCTAAACTGTTTTCAGATGTGTGAACATGATTGCACAAGGCTTTTCTAATCATCAATTAGCCTTCTGAGCCAATGAGCAAACACATTGTACCATTAGAACACTGGAGTGATAGTTGCTGGAAATGGGCCTCTATACACCTATGTAGATATTGCACCAAAAACCAGACATTTGCAGCTAGAATAGTCATTTACCACATTAGCAATGTATAGAGTGTATTTCTTTAAAGTTAAGACTAGTTTAAAGTTATCTTCATTGAAAATAAGGACATTTCAATGTGACCCCAAACTTTTGAACGGTAGTGTATATATATATATATATATATATATATATATATATATATATATATATATATATATATATATATATATATATATATATATACATATATATTAATCAATAAAACATTGTCCTCTTTTACCATATATATATACATACATATATATACTGTAAATGGTAAAAGAGGACGATACATGTGATACAAATGTTGTAATATCAGTGTTAAATGACATATTTCCAGTGTCAAATGTAATATTACCTCTGCTGAGAGTTTCCTGTGTGTGTCGTGTGGTCAACATGCCCTAATAATCCGAGTTATGCTTACCGCTCATGAACCTTCCATCAGCCTTGGCAAATTGCAGAGATTAGAGGGAGAGTGTCGGCATATATATTTATATCTTTATTGTTGCGGATCATCCCGGCTTATCTGCTCTCAAAAAGCAAAGACGCATCCCGGCGGATGGCAAAGGTCGTGAAATGTGATCCGGCAGCCATGCGAGTGGGAGTGGGAGGGGGAGGGGCGGGCGGGGGGCACATAGAGCGCTCCCGCCCACACCTAATGTTGTTATGTTTTAATATCATCAAGTTTGGCCGTGCCCTATTGATTTGTGCCAGATGAACAAGCATGTGACGCACTCACGCTTCCAGCCAACTGCGGCCCACGGCGAGCTTTTCTTCCATCGCGCTACTTGTGCGTGTGTGTGTGCGCGTGTGTGTGTGCGTGTGTGTGTGTGTGTGTGTGTGCGCGCTTGTGTGTGTGCGTCAAGTATTTATTCTTCTGGAATGAATGTCGCTCTTAAAGGCCTACTGAAAGCCACAACTACCGACCACGCAGTCTGATAGTTTATATATCAATGATGAAATCTTAACATTATAACACATGCCAATACGGCCGGGTTAACTTATAAAGTGACATTTAAAATTTGCCGCTAAACTTCCGGTTCGAAACGCCTCTGAGGATGACGTATGCGCGTGACGTAGACCGGCGAACACGGGTATGCCTTCCACATTTTGAAGCCAATACGAAAAAGCTCTGTTTTCATTTCATAATTCCACAGTATTCTGGACATCTGTGTTGGTGAATCTGTTGCAATCATGTTCATTGCATTATGGAGAAGGAAGCTGAGCAAGCAAAGAAGAAAGTTGTCGGTGCGAAATGGACGTATTTTTCGAACGTAGTCAGCAACAACAGTACACAGCCGGCGCTTCTTTGTTTACATTCCCGAAAGATGCAGTCAAGATGGAAGAACTCGGATAACAGAGACTCTAACCAGGAGGACTTTTGACTTCGATACACAGACGCCTGTAGAGAACTGGGACAACACAGACTCTTACCAGGATTACTTTGATTTGGATGACAAAGACGCAGACGTGCTTCTGTGAGTATGCAGCTTTGGCTTCTAAACATTTGATCGCTTGACCGTATGTGTGCAACTTTTTTTTGCGTATGTACGTAACTTTTTTAAAATATATAAGCTTTATGAACCTTGGGTTAGGTGAACGGTCTTTTGGGCTGAGTGATTGTGTGTGTTGATCAGGTGTTTGAATTGTATTGGCGTGTTCTATGGAGCTAGGAGCTAGCATAGGAGCTAGGAGCTAGCATAACAAACACGCAGGTGTTTTTATGCAGGATTAATTTGTGGCATATTAAATATAAGCCTGGTTGTGTTGTGGCTAATAGAGTAAATATATGTCTTGTGTTTATTTACTGTTTTAGTCATCCCCAGCTGAATACCAGGTACCGTGAGTATGCAGCCTTGGCTGCTAAACATTTGATAGCTTGACCGTATGTGCGCGTCACGTACGTAACTTTTTAAAAATATATGAGCTTTATGAACCGTGGGTTAGGTGAACGGTCTTTTGGGCTGAGTGATTGTGTGTGTTGATCAGGTGTTTGAATTGTATTGGCGTGTTCCATGGAGCTAGGAGCTAGCATAGGAGCTAGGAGCTAGCATAACAAACACGCAGGTGTTTTTATGCAGGATTAATTTGTGGCATATTAAATATAAGCCTGGTTGTGTTGTGGCTAATAGAGTATATATATGTCTTGTGTTTATTTACTGTTGTAGTCATTCCCAGCTGAATATCAGGTCACCCCCGGCTCTCACAGCATCTTCCCTATCTGAATAGCTTCAACTCCCCACTAGTCCTTCACTTGCACTTTACTCATCCACAAATCTTTCATCCTCGCTCAAATTAATGGGGAAATTGTCGCTTTCTCGGTCCGAATCTCTCTCACTTCATGCGGCCATCATTGTAAACAATAGGGAACTTTGCGTATATGTTCAACTGACTACGTCACGCTACTTCCGGTAGGTGCAAGCCTTTTTTTTATCAGATACCAAAAGTTGCAATCTTTATCGTCGTTGTTCTATACTAAATCCTTTCAGCAAAAATATGGCAATATCGCGAAATGATCAAGTATGACACATAGAATAGATCTGCTATCCCCGTTTAAATTTAAAAAATTCATTTCAGTAGGCCTTTAATATCAGTGTTAAAAAACGTGTTATTTTGCAAACAAATAATAATTGAATCACTCGTTAACAAACGTAAGTAATTACTCGAATAAATAATTATGCATTACTTTAAAAATAAATTAAAAAAAGCTTCAAATATCTGGCGTATGCGGTTGGGATGTTTCATGAGAGCGGTGTGCATGTGTGCCTTCAAAAGGTGGTGCCTACCATTACCTCACTGCTTGGCACTCAGCATCAAGGGTTGGAATTGGGGGTTGGATCACCAAAAATTATTCTCGGGCGCGGCCACCGCTGCTGCTCACTGCTCCCCTCACCTCCCAGGGGGTGATCAAGGGGATGGGTCAAATGCAGAGAATAATTTTGCCACACCTAGTGTGTGTGTGTGTGACAATCATTGGTACTTTAACTTCAACTGTTGCTAAGTGACGACAACGCCCGGACAGAGCAGCGTTAGCTCAGCTGTGTTTCTAAGCTCCTGCCTTAGCTCTGTTGAAACTGGATTGTGTTAGCACGAATCAACAAAGAGACGGTTATAAAGAGCTGTAGTCTCCTTGTCCACTAACGAAGTAATGTGGGATTGCTTGATTTGTGGTTCATCACTACCCTCAAAGTATTATCGTGTATTTGCGCCAGTACAGTACTGGCATGTCGTGTGTTGTTTACTGTGTGATGTTGCCTCCTTCTATATGACATTGTTATTTTGAATACCGCTGATTATACATGTATTGTCTTTTGTGTTTACATACTACAGGACAATGCATTAGGTACACTGATCAATAACTCAATATGAGGGGGCGGGGTTATGAGTTCAGCTTTAAACCACACAGGCGCTAACCGAAAAACCTAACATTCCATCTTCAAAGACAACGTTAATATTGCTGTTATTTTTGTTTTTAGACTTTCTGAAGATGTTTTTCCTATTTTAGTTTTTCCCCTTGAATATTTTTAATGCTAACTACACATATTGCTAGCATACACATGAAACAATATTTCGATATTTCCATCATATTTCCGCATGCTCGATGTATTATAGTACAGATGGTCCGTTTTACACATTTAGGGACACACAATAGAGAGGCAGGACTCATCGAGATAAGCCAGCAGGGGAGCCGTCTCCATGGAAAGTGGAGTCAGACGGGACATGGACCAGCCAACCCTCCTTTGGAGCGGTCTATCAGACTTTGTGAAGAAAGACAGGGCGGACATTCTTTCCCTAGTCGTGAGGGAGTTGTAGTTCTTTGTTTCGAACAGTCACATCGTGAAAGAAATCCACGATGGGGAATCTGAAAAATCCACTTGGTGAACTTTATTGGAGATTAAAGAAAAAGTTCTCCCTCTAAAGGCTTAGTGGCCACATGCCTTTTAGCTCTTATTTCCAAAATTGTGAACACTACTGAATTGGGGTCTTATGGCCACTTATGTGGACACTTATACTGCCATCTGGTGGTGTCAGAAGAGTATAACATACAATGGAATTTGGAAAAATAAAAAAGGGTAAAAATAAGAATTAGCATGTCACTAAACAGGAAGTACACGTTTGTGTACTTATGGACTAAGTACATCATATCAAAATATGACTCTTAGTTTTTATTCTAATTAGGATCTAATAAGCCCAAAGCTTATTGGTGTGTTCGAACTATCGTGGGATCACACTCCTCAGCCTTCCCGGTAAGGTGTACTGGAGAGGAGGCTACGCCGGATAGTCGGACCTCGGATTCAGGAGAAACAGTGTGGTTTTCGTCCTGGTCGTGGAACTGTGGACCAGCTCTATACTCTCGGCAGGGTCCTTGAGGGTGCATGGGAGTTTGCCCAACCAGTCTACATGTGCCTTGTGGACTTGGAGAAGGCATTCAACCGTGTCCCTTGAGAAGTCCTGTGGGGAGTGCTCAGAGAGTATGGGGTATCGGACTGTCTGATTGTGGCGGTCCGCTCCCTGTATGATCAGTGTCAGAGCTTGGTCCGCATTGCCGGCAGTAAGTCGGACCCGTTTCCCGTGAGGGTTGGACTCCGCCAAGGCTGCCCTTTGACACAGATTCTGTTCATAATTTTTATGGACAGAATTTCTAGGCGCAGTCAAGGCGTTGAGGGGATCTGGTTTGGTGGCTGCAGGATTAGGTCTCTGCTATTTGCAGATGATGTGGTCCTGATGGCTTCATCCGGCCAGGATCTTCAGCTCTCACTGGATCGGTTCGCAGCCGAGTGTGAAGCGACTGGGATGAGAATCAGCACCTCCAAGACCGAGTCCACGGTTCTCGCCTGGAAAAGGGTGGAGTGCCATCTCCGGGTTGGGGTAGGAGACTCTTCCCCAAGTGGAGGAGTTCAAGTACCTCGGAGTCTTATTCACGAGTGAGGGAAGAGTGGATCGTGAGATCGACAGGCGGATCAGTGCGGAGTTTTCAGTAATGCGGACGCTGTATCGATCCGTTGTGGTGAAGAAGGAGCTGAGCCGGAAGGCAAAGCTCTCAATTTACCGGTCCATCTACGTTCCCATCCTCACCTATGGTCATGACCGAAAGGACAAGATCACGGGTACAAGCGGCCCAAATGAGTTTGGGGCTCTCCCTTAGAGATAGGGTGAGAAGCTCTGCCATCCGGGAGGAGCTCAAAGTAAAGCCGCTACTCCTCCACATGGAGAGGAGCCAGATGAGGTGGTTCGGGCATCTGGTCAAGATGCCACCTGAACGCCTCCCTAGGGAGGTGTTTAGGGCACGTCCGACCGGCAGGAGGCCACGGGGAAGACCCAGGACACGTTGGGAAGACTGTGTCTCCCGGCTGGCCTGGGAACGCCTCGGGATCCCCCGGGAGGAGTTGGACGAAGTGGCCATTCTGACTTTGTTCTTAGAACCCGGCGGCGCATCAGTGGCTAGCAGGGCGGAGTTTGCATGTGCCCGCCCCCTCCCGCGGCGTCGGTCGGGTTTTATCGTCCTCCTACTTCCTGAACACGTCTCACTTTCATCTGATCCACTTGTGTCGTTTACCTGACGGGAGATTTTCGCCACGGACGGGGGGCGGTTTTCAAGGTCGGGCTTCTCCTCGGCACCGCGAGCCATGACTCCTGCGAGCCAGTGTGTTGACTGAGTGGACGTCTTCAGCGAGAAACACTTCCTGTCTTGAGTGTGTGTGTGTCCCAGCGGATGGCTCGACTAGAATGGCGATCAATAGCCCCCAGTATCAATACTGCCCCCCCCCCAGTAGTTTGCACAAGCAGGGCGCTCTCCCTCCTGCCGCCCGCTCATCTCCCAGACCACGAGTCCAAAGTCCAATTAAACGCGAGGAACAATACAGGCACTGCTGCATAATTGATGTTTGTCCTGCTTTTTTTTATTTGAACGGCTCCAATAAAGCAGCGACCTTCAATAATTCATGAGCCCCGCTTTGTTATGATGCTCCGTTACCGTGGCGACGGCCTCCCCTCCGGCTCACGGACCTTCTAACCGGCACCGTGACCCGCGAGATCGGATCACGCGAGCAAACAAACATTGGAGTGCAGCCGAGGACTGACACTCAATTGGAATACTGCCATAAGTACACTGAGGTTAGCGTGTACTAAAACACGTGCAAAACAAAGCCCGGCTACTAAACTTGGGAGCAGAGGATTCCGGCTACTAAACTTGGGAGCAGAGGATTCCGGCTACTAAACTTGGGAGCAGAGGATTCCGGCTACTAAACTTGGGAGCAGAGGATTCCGGCTACTAAACTTGGGAGCAGAGGATTCCGGCTACTAAACTTGGGAGCAGAGGATTCCGGCTACTAAACTTGGGAGCAGAGGATTCCGGGTACTAAACTTGGGAGCAGAGGATTCCGGGTACTAAACTTGGGAGCAGAGGATTCCGGGTACTAAACTTGGGAGCAGAGGATTCCGGCTACTAAACTTGGGAGCAGAGGATTCCGGCTACTAAACTTGGGAGCAGAGGATTCCGGCTACTAAACTTGGGAGCAGAGGATTCCGGCTACTAAACTTGGGAGCAGAGGATTCCGGCTACTAAACTTGGGAGCAGAGGATTCCGGCTACTAAACTTGGGAACAGAGGATTCCGGCTACTAAACTTGGGAGCAGAGGATTCCGGCTACTAAACTTGGGAGCAGAGGATTCCGGCTACTAAACTTGGGAGCAGAGGATTCCGGCTACTAAACTTGGGAGCAGAGGATTCCGGCTACTAAACTTGGGAGCAGAGGATTCCGGGTACTAAACTTGGGAGCAGAGGATTCCGGGTACTAAACTTGGGAGCAGAGGATTCCGGCTATTAAACTTGGGAGCAGAGGATTCCGGCTACTAAACTTGGGAGCAGAGGATTCCGGCTACTAAACTTGGGAGCACAGGATTCCGGCTACTAAACTTGGGAGCAGAGGATTCCGGCTACTAAACTTGGGAGCAGAGGATTTCGGCTACTAAACTTGGGAGCAGAGGATTCCGGCTACTAAACTTGGGAGCAGAGGATTCCGGCTACTAAACTTGGGAGCAGAGGATTCCGGCTACTAAACTTGGGAGCAGAGGATTCCGGCTACTAAACTTGGGAGCAGAGGATTCCGGCTACTAAACTTGGGAGCAGAGGATTCCGGCTACTAAACTTGGGAGCAGAGGATTCCGGCTACTAAACTTGGGAGCAGAGGATTCCGGCTACTAAACTTGGGAGCAGAGGATTCCGGGTACTAAACTTGGGAGCAGAGGATTCCGGGTACTAAACTTGGGAGCAGAGGATTCCGGGTACTAAACTTGGGAGCAGAGGATTCCGGCTACTAAACTTGGGAGCAGAGGATTCCGGCTACTAAACTTGGGAGCAGAGGATTCCGGCTACTAAACTTGGGAGCAGAGGATTCCGGCTACTAAACTTGGGAGCAGAGGATTCCGGCTACTAAACTTGGGAGCAGAGGATTCCGGCTACTAAACTTGGGAACAGAGGATTCCGGCTACTAAACTTGGGAGCAGAGGATTCCGGCTACTAAACTTGGGAGCAGAGGATTCCGGCTACTAAACTTGGGAGCAGAGGATTCCGGCTACTAAACTTGGGAGCAGAGGATTCCGGCTACTAAACTTGGGAGCAGAGGATTCCGGGTACTAAACTTGGGAGCAGAGGATTCCGGGTACTAAACTTGGGAGCAGAGGATTCCGGCTATTAAACTTGGGAGCAGAGGATTCCGGCTACTAAACTTGGGAGCAGAGGATTCCGGCTACTAAACTTGGGAGCACAGGATTCCGGCTACTAAACTTGGGAGCAGAGGATTCCGGCTACTAAACTTGGGAGCAGAGGATTCCGGCTACTAAACTTGGGAGCAGAGGATTCCGGCTACTAAACTTGGGAGCAGAGGATTCCGGCTACTAAACTTGAGAGCAGAGGATTCCGGCTACTAAACTTGGGAGCAGAGGATTCCGGCTACTAAACTTGGGAGCAGAGGATTCCGGCTACTAAACTTGGGAGCAGAGGATTCCGGCTACTAAACTTGGGAGCAGAGGATTCCGGCTACTAAACTTGGGAGCAGAGGATTCCGGCTACTAAACTTGGGAGCAGAGGATTCCGGCTACTAAACTTGGGAGCAGAGGATTCCGGCTACTAAACTTGGGAGCAGAGGATTCCGGGTACTAAACTTGGGAGCAGAGGATTCCGGCTACTAAACTTGGGAGCAGAGGATTCCGGCTACTAAACTTGGGAGCAGAGGATTCCGGCTACTAAACTTGGGAGCAGAGGATTCCGGCTACTAAACTTGGGAGCAGAGGATTCCGGGTACTAAACTTGGGAGCAGAGGATTCCGGGTACTAAACTTGGGAGCAGAGGATTCCGGCTACTAAACTTGGGAGCACAGGATTCCGGCTACTAAACTTGGGAGCACAGGATTCCGGCTACTAAACTTGGGAGCAGAGGATTCCGGCTACTAAACTTGGGAGCAGAGGATTTCGGCTACTAAACTTGGGAGCAGAGGATTCCGGCTACTAAACTTGGGAGCAGAGGATTCCGGCTACTAAACTTGGGAGCAGAGGATTCCGGCTACTAAACTTGGGAGCAGAGGATTCCGGCTACTAAACTTGGGAGCAGAGGATTCCGGCTATTAAACTTGGGAGCAGAGGATTCCGGCTACTAAACTTGGGAACAGAGGATTCCGGCTACTAAACTTGGGAGCAGAGGATTCCGGCTACTAAACTTGGGAGCACAGGATTCCGGCTACTAAACTTGGGAGCAGAGGATTCCGGCTACTAAACTTGGGAGCAGAGGATTCCGGCTACTAAACTTGGGAGCAGAGGATTCCGGCTACTAAACTTGGGAGCAGAGGATTCCGGCTACTAAACTTGGGAGCAGAGGATTTCGGCTACTAAACTTGGGAGCAGAGGATTCCGGCTACTAAACTTGGGAGCAGAGGATTCCGGCTACTAAACTTGGGAGCAGAGGATTCCGGGTACTAAACTTGGGAGCAGAGGATTCCGGCTACTAAACTTGGGAGCAGAGGATTCCGGCTACTAAACTTGGGAGCAGAGGATTCCGGCTACTAAACTTGGGAGCAGAGGATTCCGGCTATTAAACTTGGGAGCAGAGGATTCCGGCTACTAAACTTGGGAGCAGAGGATTCCGGCTACTAAACTTGGGAGCAGAGGATTCCGGGTACTAAACTTGGGAGCAGAGGATTCCGGCTACTAAACTTGGGAGCAGAGGATTCCGGGTACTAAACTTGGGAGCAGAGGATTCCGGGTACTAAACTTGGGAGCAGAGGATTCCGGCTACTAAACTTGGGAGCAGAGGATTCCGGCTATTAAACTTGGGAGCAGAGGATTCCGGCTACTAAACTTGGGAGCAGAGGATTCCGGCTACTAAACTTGGGAGCAGAGGATTCCGGCTATTAAACTTGGGAGCAGAGGATTCCGGCTACTAAACTTGGGAGCAGAGGATTCCGGCTACTAAACTTGGGAGCAGAGGATTCCGGCTACTAAACTTGGGAGCAGAACATAGACATATTGTCTATTCAGCAATATCATTTTATAATTGAACAGCAGCTGGATGACTTGCCTACGAGTATTTATAAAAGTCTGATTGGCAGCGACCACCAGGTGTGCGCCAGCCAATCAGGAAACAGGTGGGAGGCAAACAGGAAACGGAACCAAAAAAAAAGGAGCGCTGACCGGGGAAATAAATGCAGAAAAATAAGGAAAGGTGACAAACAGGTGAGACGTTTTTCATTTTTTACGCATTCTAAATCGTAAATAAACTGTTAATGAGAGTCGGCTAACAATGGAGCTAATAAAGCGCTCTGAGAACATGCGAAAACCTCCATCAAGGTTTTATATAGATGATGTAAGTAAAGTACAGTATTAGTAAAGTATTAATACAGTATAAGTACAATATAAACACAAGTTAAGTACAGTATAAATACAGTATTTGTACAGTATCAGCCCAGTATAAGTACAGTATAAGCACAGTATACGTACAATATAAGTAGTGTCAGTACAGTATAAGTACAGTATCAGCACAGTATACGTACAATATAAATATGGTCAGTACAGTATAAGTACAGTATCAGTAAAGTATAAGTATAGTATCAGTACAGTACAAGCACAGCATAAGTACAGTATCAGTACAGTATTAGTACAGTACAAGCACAGTATCAGTATAGTACAAGTATATCATAAGTACAGTATCAGTACAGTATTAGTACAGTACAAGCACAGTATCAGTATAGTACAAGTATATCATAAGTACAGTATCAGTACAGTATATGCACAGTATAAGTACAGTATCAGATCAGTATCAGTACAGTACAAATATATCATAAGTACAGCATTAGTACAGTAAAAGCACAGTATCAGTACAGTACAAGTACATCATAAGTACAGTATCAGTGCAGTATAAGCACAGTACAAGTACAGCATAAGTACAGTATCAGTACAGTATTAGTACAGTACAAGTGCAGTATCAGTACAGTACAAGTACATCATAAGTACAGTATCAGTACAGTATCAGTGCAGTATAAGCACAGTATCAGTACAAGTACAGCATAAGTACAGTATCAGTGCCGTATAAGCACAGTACCAGTACAGTACAAGTACAGCATAAGTACAGTATAAGTGCAGTGTAAGCACAGTATCAGTACATCATAAGTACAGTATCAGTACAGTATCAGTGCAGTATAAGCACAGTATCAGTACAGTACAAGAACAGCATACAGTATCGGTACAGTACAAGTACAGCATCAGTACAGTATCAGTGGAGTACAAGTACAGCATAAGTACAGCATCAGTACAGTATAAGTACAGTATCAGTACAGTACAAGTACAGCATTAGTACAGTATCAGTACAGTATAATCACAGTACAAGTACAACATAAGTACAGTATCTGTACAGTATCAGTACAGTATAAGCACAGTATAAGTACATTATAAGTACAGTATCGGTACAGTACAAGTACAGCATAAGTACAGTATCAGTACAGTATAAGTACAGTATCAGTACAGTACAAGTACAGTACAGTATCAGTACAGTACAAGTACAGTACAAGTACAGCATAAGTACAGTATAAGTACAGTACAAGTACAGTACAGTACAAGTACACCATAAGTACAGTATCAGTACAGTACAAGTACAGTACAAGTACAGCATAAGCACAGTATCAGTACAGTACAAGTACAGCATAAGTACAGTATCAGTACAGTATAAGTACAGTATCAGTACAGTACAAGTACAGTACAAGTACAGTACAAGTACAGCATAAGTACAGTATCAGTACAGTATAAGTACAGTATCAGTACTGTACAAGTACAGTACAGTGTCAGTACAGTACAAGTACAGTACAAGTACAGCACAAGTACAGTATAAGTACAGTACAAGTACAGTACAGTACAAGTATAACATAAGTACAGTATCAGTACAGTACAAGTACAGTACGAGTACAGCATAAGTACAGTATCAGTACAGTACAAGTACAGCACAAGTACAGCATAATTACAGTATCAGTACAGTACAAGTACAGTATCAGTACAGTACAAGTACAGTACAAGTACAGTATCAGTACAGTACAAGTACAGTACAAGTACAGTACAGTACAAGTACAGCATAAGTACAGTATCAGTACAGTAAAAGTACAGTACAAGTACAGCATAAGTACAGTATCAGTACAGTACAAGTACAGCATAAGTACAGTATCAGTACAGTAAAAGTACAGTACAGTACAAGTACAGTATCAGTACAGTACAAGTACAGTACAAGTACAGTACAAGTACAGTACAGTACAAGTACAGCATAAGTACGTGAGTTAGCCAAAGACTGGTAAAGAAGAGCCACAACATGACCTCTGACCCCAGCAGCCACAGGAAGTGGTGTCCAGAGGCGAAGGTCTTGAACAACTCCGCTGGCAGACAGCCCTTCACAATAAGAGCCTGAAGTGGAAGTGCTGACTCCTGGCTGTGCTCCACTGATTGGCGGCCGGCACACAAAGCGCTCATCACCTGAGAGCACTGCTC
The DNA here is from genome assembly GCF_033978785.1 of Entelurus aequoreus. Taxonomy (NCBI): domain Eukaryota; kingdom Metazoa; phylum Chordata; class Actinopteri; order Syngnathiformes; family Syngnathidae; genus Entelurus; species Entelurus aequoreus. Next base: position 6,391,585 of record NC_084758.1, read on the forward strand.
AAGGTGGAGGCGGGCTGATTTCCCTGGGGGGGGGGGGGGGGGGGGGCACATGTGTGTCCCGGAGATAAGGTCCCCCTCGCTCCCCGGGGCCCCGTTGTGGCCGGCCAAACCGCCGAAGGGAGGAAAAAGTTCTGCGGTGTGGAACGCCGAGACTTCAGCTTCCTCCTCCTCTTCACTGCGGCGCCCAAACTTTGTTCCCTCAAAGTTTGAGGGTGCTGTGCGGCGGGGGGGGGGGGGGGGTGGGGGGGGGGGTTAACACCTGGCTCTCGGCAAAGGCGGCCGCGCTCCCTCCCCTCCCCGCGTCTGCCCTGCTTAAACTGCTTGGAGCCCCTCTGCAAGTCTCGGGGTTTCTTTGTCGTAACAGGACGAGGGGGAAAGGACTGACAACGGGACGGTCGGCATGACGACGGCGCTCTCGTCTCCGCACGGCGGGATGTCAGAAGCGCCCGAAGGCGACGCGATGATCTCTGGAGCGTGCGCACGAAAGCGTGTACTAACAGGAAGTGGCGTGCAATGCGGCCCCGCGGCGAGAACCCAGCCCGCCACTTCCTGTTTGTAATTTGATTGGATTGATTACAAACTGAATAGACACGCCCCCCAGCACCCCACACTAATGATGTCATCAACTGCTGCTTTCATAGTAACAATGTAAGTATTTTAAATATTATATTTGTATTTTATTCCTAATTAACTAAGCGCCAAGGAGAAGTCAGAGCTTGAAAACACAAGGAACACAAGACCTAAGAACAAAAATAGGCAAACCGACAAAAGATAAGTAGATACAACTAGATGCAGTAATGTATAAACTATAGTACCAAAAATAGGCCCTGAGAAAGGACAGTATAGTAATAGACTATAAATACCCAACTAGACCCTCAGTAAGAACAGTAGAGTAATAGACTAAAGTACCAAACTAGTCCCTGAGAAAGCACAGTAGAGTAATAGACTATAGTACCAAACTAGATCCTGAGAAAGTACAGTAGAGTAATCGTCTATAATACCAAACTAGATCCTGAGAAAGAACAGTATAGTAATAGACTATAGTACCAAACTAGATCCTGAGAAAGAACAGTATAGTAATAGACTATAGTACCAAACTAGATCCTGAGAAAGCTCAGTAGAGTAATAGGCTAAGGTACCAAACTAGTACCTGAGAAAGTACACTATAGTAATAGAATATAGTACCAATAATCAAGTATAGTTGTATACCATATTTCCAGTATAGTCCTATATCAAAGTCCCAGTATAGTCATATATCATAGTCCCTGTATTGTCCTGTACCATAGTCCCAATATAGTCCTGTATTATAGTCCCAGCATAGATTATATACCATAGTCCCAGTATAGTCCTTTATCATAGTCCCAGTATAGTCCTATAACATAGTCCCAGTATAGTCCTATACCATAGTCCCAGTATAGTCCTTTATCACAGTCCCAGTATAGTCCTTTATCATAGCCCCATTATGGTCATATATCATAGTCCCAGTATGGTTGTATATCATAGTCCCATTATAGTCATATATCATAGTCCCAGTATGGTTGTATATCATAGTCCCATTATAGTTGTATATCATAGTCCCATTATAGTCCTCTATCATAGTCCCATTATAGTCCTCTATCATAGTCCCATTATAGTCCTATATCATAGCCCCAGTATAGTTGTATATCATAGTTCCATTATAGTCGTTTATTATAGTCCCAGTATAGTCATATATCATAGTCCCTGTATAGTTATATATATATCATAGTCCCATTATAGCCTTATATCATTGTCCCAGTATGGTCTTATACCCTAGTCCCAGTATAATCCTATATCATAGTCGCATCATAGTCCTATATTATAGTCACATTATAGTCCTATATCATAGAAGCAGTATAGTTGTATATCATAGTCCCAGTATATTTGTATATCATAGTCCCATTATAGTCCTATATCATACCCCTAGTATAGTTTTATATCATAGTGCCATTATAGTACTATAGCATAGTCCCAGTATAGACATAAATCATAGTCCCTGTATAGTTGTATATCATAGTCCCATTATAGTCCTACATCATAGTCCCATTATAGTCCTATATCATAGTCCCAGTATAGTCTTATATCATAGTCCCAGTATAGTCCTATATCATAGTCCCAGTATAAATGTATATCATAGTCCCAGTATAGTCCTGTATCATAGTCCCTGTATAGTCCTGTATCATAGTCCTAGTATAGTGCTGTATCATAGTCCCAGTATAGTCCTGTATCATAGTCCCTGTATAGTCCTGTATCATAGTCCTAGTATAGTGCTGTATCATAGTCCCAGTATAGTCCTGTATCATAGTCCCTGTATAGTCCTGTATCATAGTCCTAGTATAGTGCTGTATCATAGTCCCAGTATAGTCCTGTATCATAGTCCCTGTATAGTGCTGTATCATAGTCCCAGTATAGTCCTGTATCATAGTCCCTGTATAGTCCTAGTATAGTGCTGTATCATAGTCCCAGTATAGTCCTGTATCATAGTCCCTGTATAGTCCTGTATCATAGTCCTAGTATAGTCCTGTATCAGTCCTAGTATAGTCCTGTACCATAGTCCCAGTATAGTCCTAAACTATTAGCAGCACAAAGGTGACACGCTGAAGAGGGAGCAGTGAGCCCAATAAAGTGAGACCACGGTAGCTTCTCTCTCAGCCGCCCACTCGCCGCAGCTCGCCGGGCGGCGCCGCCGTCGTCTAACTGACAGGCCGCAGTCACGGGGTGAGCAGCGCGGCAGCCATTTTCCTAGCATCAACTCCCACCCCGTGCCAATTAGAGGCGCTGGCAGGCTGTGATGGCGGCGCTATTAAAAGAGATGTCGGGGTGCATCTGACAGATGGCGCCGCACCAACAGAGCCCGCCCACGGCTCCGCCCACAGCCGACAAGCCTCACCTCCGCTTATAGCACACGCAGGGCGCCGTACCTGACGTCTTCCCTCTAGCGGCCGTTAGAGACGATTATGTAAATCATCCTAAGCGCCCCTGGGACCAGCTGGTCCTGAAGCGCGGGGTCGGGGAACGCCGTCCGGCCCGCCGCTAATGGTCACTTCCTTCTCAGCGGCGAGAAGCTTTTTAGGCCGACACATGACCAGTGCATCAAGTGGGCGTGGCTTGGGAGAAAGTGATGACAGTGATTCAACTCTCAACCCTCCGACTCTCCGTTGGAGTACTAGAAAGCACACACACACACACACACACACACACACACACACACACACACACACACACACACACGTCCCCCGAGTAATCTATGAGCTCACGGCGTTAAGTGCTGGAGGATTATTATCTCACAGGCAACGAGAGGAAGCAGATAAACAGATTTTTTAATTTTACGGTAAAAGGACAGAGCTCAGTTTTTTAACGTAAAATAAACAATCTTTTTACTTATTTTTTTTAAGTGTTGGACTGTAAATTAAAATCATTGTTATTTTAAAAATTGTAACGACCGAGCTGCCTTTTTTTTTTAAACAGTGGTTAAAAAAAAAAAAAAAAATTATTTAAAAAAAAAAAAGTTGTCAACATAATTGGGTCGTCGACATAAACGGGTGGTTGACGTAAATAAGTTGTCGACATGAACATCTTGTTGATATAAACAAGTGTCGTCAACAAACAATTTTGTGGTTTCAATGCAATGACAATAAAGGTATTCTGATTCTGATAAACAAGATGCCAACCTAAACAAGTAATGGACAAGCAGATTGTCAACATAAACAAGTTGTCAACATAAAAGGGTAGTCAACATAAATGAGTATTCCACAAAAGTTTTGTTGACATAAGCAATGTGTTGACATGTGTCGGAATAAACGAGTAGTCGACAAATGGTTTGCCGGCATGAACATGTTGTCAACATAGATGGGTCGTTGACATAAACAGGTTGTGGACATTAATGTTGTCTGGAAATAAACAAGTTGTCAACATGAACATCTTGTTGATGTAAACAAGCGTCACCAACATAAACATGATGCCAACCTAAACAAGTAATGGACAAGCAGATTGTCAACATAAACAAGTTGTCAACATAAATGGGTAGTCAACATAAATGAGTATTCAACAAATGTTTTGTTGACATAAGCAATATGTCGACATAAATGGGTAGTCGAAATAAACGAGTAGTCGACAAATGGTTTGCCGGCATGAACATGTTGTGGGTCGTCGACATAAACAGGTTGTGGACATTAATGGTGTGTGGAAATAAACAAGTTGTCAACATGAACATCTTGTTGATATAAACAAGCTTTGACAAATAGGTAGTTGACGTAAATGGTGTGTGGACATAAACAAGTTGTCAACATGAACATCTTGTTGATATAAACAAGCGTCGACAAACAGGTCATCGACATAAACAAGTTGTCAACCTAAACAGGTAATGGACAAGCAGATTGTCAACATAAACAAGTTGTCAACATGAAAGGGTAGTCAACATAAATGAGTATTCGACAAATGTTTTGTTGACATGAGCAATGTGTCGACATAAACGGGTAGTCGGAATAAACGAGTAGTCGACAAATGGTTTGCCGGCATGAACATGTTGTCAACAAAGATGGGTCGTCGACATAAACAGGTTGTGGACATTAATGTTGTCTGGAAATAAACAAGTTGTCAACATGAACATCTTGTTGATGTAAACAAGCGTCACCAACATAAACATGATGTCAACCTAAACAAGTAATGGACAAGCAGATTGTCAACATAAACAAGTTGTCAACATAAAAGGGTAGTCAACATAAATGAGTATTCAACAAATGTTTTGTTGACATAAGCAATTTGTCGACATAAACGGGTAGTCGAAATAAACGAGTAGTCGACAAATGGTTTGCCGGCATGAACATGTTGTCAACATAGATGGGTCGTCGACATAAACAGGTTGTGGACATTAATGTTGTCTGGAAATAAACAAGTTGTCAACATGAACATCTTGTTGATGTAAACAAGCGTCGCCAACATAAACATGATGCCAACCTAAACAAGTAATGGACAAGCAGATTGTCAACATAAACAAGTTGTCAACATAAAAGGGTAGTCAACATAAATGAGTATTCCACAAATGTTTTGTTGACATAAGCAATTTGTCGACATAAACGGGTAGTCGAAATAAACGAGTAGTCGACAAATGGTTTGCCGGCATGAACATGTTGTGGGTCGTCGACATAAACAGGTTGTGGACATTAGTGTTGTGTGGAAATAAACAAGTTGTCAACATGAACATCTTGTTGATATAAACAAGCGTCGACAAACAGGTCATCGACATAAACAAGTTGTCAACCTAAACAGGTAATGGACAAGCAGATTGTCAACATAAACAAGTTGTCAACATAAAAGGGTAGTCAACATAAATGAGTATTCGACAAATGTTTTGTTGACATAAGCAATGTGTCGACATAAAAGGGTAGTCGAAAAAAAAGAGTAGTCGACAAATGGTTTGCCAGCATGAACATGTTGTCAACATAGATGGGTCGTCGACATAAACAGGTTGTGGACATTAATGTTGTGTGGAAATAAACAAGTTGTCAACATGAACATCTTGTTGATGTAAACAAGCGTCACCAACATAAACATGATGCCAACCTAAACTGGTAATGGACAAGCAGATTGTCAACATAAACAAGTTGTCAACATAAAAGGGTAGTCAAAATAAATGAGTATTCAACAAATGTTTTGTTGACATAAGCAATATGTCGACATAAATGGGTAGTCGAAATAAACGAGTAGTCGACAAATGGTTTGCCGGCATGAACATGTTGTGGGTCGTCGACATAAACAGGTTGTGGACATTAATGTTGTGTGGAAATAAACAAGTTGTCAACATGAACATCTTGTTGATATAAACAAGCTTTGACAAATAGGTAGTTGATGTAAATGGTGTGTGGACATAAACAAGTTGTCAACATGAACATCTTGTTGATATAAACAAGCGTCGACAAACAAGTCATCGACATAAACAAGTTGTCAACCTAAACAGGTAATGGACAAGCAGATTGTCAACATAAACAAGTTGTCAACATAAAAGGGTAGTCAAAATAAATGAGTATTCAACAAATGTTTTGTTGACATAAGCAATATGTCGACATAAATGGGTAGTCGAAATAAACGAGTAGTCGACAAATGGTTTGCCAGCATGAACATGTTGTCAACATAGATGGGTCGTCGACATAAACAGGTTGTGGACATTAATGTTGTCTGGAAATAAACAAGTTGTCAACATGAACATATTGTTGATGTAAACAAGCGTCGCCAACATAAACATGATGCCAACCTAAACTGGTAATGGACAAGCAGATTGTCCAACATAAACAAGTTGTCAACATAAATGGGTAGTCAACATGAATGAGTATTTGACAAAGGTTTTGTTAACATGAGCAATTTGTCGACATAAACGGGTAGTCGAAATAAACGAGTAGTCGACAAATGGTTTGCCGGCATGGACATGTTGTGGGTCGTCGACATAAACAGGTTGTGGACATTAGTGTTGTGTGGAAATAAAGAAGTTGTCAACATGAACATCTTGTTGATATAAACAAGCTTTGACAAATAGGTAGTTGATGTAAATGGTGTGTGGACACAAACAAGTTGTCAACATGAACATCTTGTTGATATAAACAAGCTTTGACAAACAGGTAGTTGATGTAAATGGTGTGTGGACACAAACAAGTTGTCAACATGAACATCTTGTTGATATAAACAAGCTTTGACAAATAGGTAGTTAATGTAAATGGTGTGTGGACATAAACAAGTTGTCAACATGAACATCTTGTTGATATAAACAAGCTTTGACAAATAGGTAGTTGATGTAAATGGTGTGTGGACTCAAACAAGTTGTCAACATGAACATCTTGTTGATATAAACAAGCTTTGACAAATAGGTAGTTGATGTAAATGGTGTGTGGACATAAACAAGTTGTCAACATGAACATCTTGTTGATATAAACAAGCTTTGACAAATAGGTAGTTGATGTAAATGGCGTGTGGACTTAAACAAGTTGTCAACATGAACATCTTGTTGATATAAACAAGCTTTGACAAATAGGTAGTTGATGTAAATGTTGTGTGGACATAAACAAGTTGTCAACATGAACATCTTGTTGATATAAACAATCTTTGACAAATAGGTAGTTGATGTAAATGGTGTGTGGACATAAACAAGTTGTCAACATGAACATCTTGTTGATATAAACAAGCTTTGACAAATAGGTAGTTGATGTAAATGGTGTGTGGACATAAACAAGTTGTCAACATGAACATCTTGTTGATATAAACAAGCTTTGACAAATAGGTAGTTGATGTAAATGGTGTGTGGACTTAAACAAGTTGTCAACATGAACATCTTGTTGATATAAACAAGCTTTGACAAATAGGTAGTTGATGTAAATGTTGTGTGGACATAAACAAGTTGTCAACATGAACATCTTGTTGATATAAACAAGCTTTGACAAATAGGTAGTTGATGTAAATGTTGTGTGGACATAAACAAGTTGTCAACATGAACATCTTGTTGATATAAACAAGCTTTGACAAATAGGTAGTTGATGTAAATGTTGTGTGGACATAAACAAGTTGTCAACATGAACATATTACTGAGGCCCTCTGAGGGCCACTATAACTGCCTACGTGGCCCTGCATGACAAGCAGTTGTAGGGCCAGCAAACACGTTGGAAGCCGCAGTCTACTTACCTACGTCCTCCTGGTGAGGGTCCCTGGTCGTCCAGTTCTCCACAAGCCAATGGTAAACCCACAAAAAGGATTAGTTCCATGTCGTGGCTCCACAGCACAACAATTAGGCTGACAGGTGATCCAGGTGCTGTGTGACGTCACTTTCCGCTTCCGCTTCCGCCCCCACCGGATGCCTTCGATATCCCCACATTCCATGTTGTTGATACTCCCATCATTATTGGATATGCCTGTCACAGTTCATAACACTTCATAAACGCGTGACATAATAAGTATATAAACTTGTTTTCCCAGCCGAGCACAAGCTAATTATTATTATCTATATGCCGCTATTGCCGCTGGAAAGATTGAAAAGAACTGCCGCTGCTAACTGCTAAAGCTAACAAGCTCAGCTGCGTCAGGACCTGCGATGACGTCACACGTCACTAGGCAACAGGCCCCGCCTTTTAAAAGCACAGCGTCCGCACACTGTGGTTTGATATCAAACACCTCTCACACGCTTATGCCATATATTTTAAGTTTTGTTTTGTTTTTTGAAGTAACATATAAAATAATTACATTTACTAAAGTAATCCAATTACTTTTTTGGTAAAGTAACGAGTAACTATAATTCATTACTTTTTACAAGTAATTAATTTTAGGGCGGCATAGCCACGGACATCTTATTAAGTAGACGCAGCATTGGCTGCTGTGACGCGAGAAATTTGGCCGCCATCTTGAAGTGGTGATGAGGAGCCGGCGAGCAGCCTAAACTGACAGTTGACAGGTAGAAAAACAAAGATGCCAGGCTGGCATAAATTGATTAAACAAGTTGAAAACTTATTCGGGTGTTACCATTTAGTGGTCAATTGTATGGAATATGTACTGTACTGTGCAATCTACTAATAAAAGTTTCAATCAATCAATCAAAGTGTTGTTGAAAAGATGTCCAGAACAAGCGGTTTAAAAAAAAAGGTGTCCAAACCGCAGTGTTCTGAGAATGACTTTTTTGAATTGAATTATATTTATATAGCGCTTTTCTCTAGTGACTCATAGCACTTTACATTGTGAAACCCAATATCTAAGTTCACGACATCCGATGTTTGTTTTTCAACTTCACGTCCGTTTCGTGAGTAACTTCTGTACGTTCTGCAGTGAAATGTGATCTTATCTCGTTGAACCGATCGGAAACGTGAAGGTTTTTCTTACGCGACGGAACGTTCCAGACTGATGTTCCTGTTGGATCATTTATTTCTCTTCCCTTGAATAGTCGTATCTCTGATGGACGCCATGTGAGGTGTTCAAGGACCAGCGGCAGAAGACTACAAACACACACACATACACACACACACACACACACACTTCCTACATGATCTCCATCTTTTTCCTGGTGTGATGAATGGCTGAGTTGTGTCTTTGTGGAAGCACTGACCCACAAATTTTAATTGCTTATTCTTACTTATACACTCTGAGCCTTGAAACGCAGTTTTGCACATTACACTTCAGTGTGTGTGTGTGTGTGTGTGTGTGTGTGTGTGTGTGTGTGTGTGTGTGTGTGTGTGTGTGTGTGTGTGTGTGTGTGTGTGTGTGTGTGTGTAAGTGTGCTGTTTTCAGAGACATTGTTTCCCCCCGCTGGTGTTGTGTTCTAACAGGATTCTGGAAAGACATTAAACGACTTAACAAAGTGCAAACTAGGGCTAGAAATATGTTCAATAAAATGTTCCTATATAGATATACATATATTGTGGAGGGAGGTGTGGCCAGCGCTGCCTGCAGGAGCAGAGGTCACCGCCTCTGTCCATGGTGCTGAGGACAGAGTACCATCAGATGGGGGGGCGTGGCAGTGGTTGGGGACGTGGTTATTTACAGCTAGAATTCACCAACTCGAGTATTTCATATATATATATATATATATATATATATATATATATATATATATATATATATATATATATATATATATATATATATATGTATATATATATATATATATATATATATATATATATATATATATATATATATATATATATATATATATATATATATATATATATTTATTTTATTTACATAGAAAAAATTAAAAATACTTGAATTTCAGTGTTCCGGTGGCTATCCATTAGATGGCAGTATTGTCCTGTTTAACTTCTCCGTTCATGATGAGTATATCATTTCGGCCACAATGTTCAATGGAGAAGTCTGTTCTACAAAATTTACAGGCAACATACACCTTCCCCTTCGAACTGTCCTGGATGAACTGAAATTCTTGTTTACATTTCTTTTGGAACTTGCAAGCGTATTTCTTCATCTTGCTCGTCGACGGCGTCGCCGTGTCTGTAATTTCCTCGTTCTTCTGCTTCGTCTCCTTGTTGTGTGCGCAGTTGTGCACTCTACTCTCTAAAAGCCCTAGATGTTATGACGTCTTTGGGCAGGCAAGCTGTTTATATTGTGGGAAAGCGGACGTGAGAACAGGCTGTCCCCACTCAGTCTCAGGTCCGCATTGAGCTGGAGGGGGCGTGGCCTCCAGCTCCGGCTGAATACCGGGAGTTTGTCGGGAGAAAATCTCTGCCGGGAAGTTGTCGGGAGAGGCGCTGAATACCGGGATTCTCCCGCTAAAAACGGGAGGGTTGGCAAGTATGGTGTATAGAGGCCCATTTCCAGCAACTATCACTCCAGTGTTCTAATGGTACAATGTGTTTGCTCATTGGCTCAGAGGGCTAATTGATGATTAGAAAACCCTTGTGCAATCATGTTCACACATCTGAAAACAGTTGAGCTCGTTACAGAAGCTACAAAACTGGCCTTCCTCTGAGCAGATTGAGTTTCTGGAGCATCACATTTGTGGGGTCAATTAAACGCTCAAAATGGCCAGAAAAAGAGAACTTTCATCTGAAACTCGACAGTCTATTCTTGTTCTTAGAAATGAAGGCTATTCCACTAAATTGTTTGGGTGACCCCAAACTTTTGAACGCTTCACTATACCAATGTTTGGGTTGGAGAACCGCGTTCAAGAACCAAAAAAAGCTCGTTAGATCAAGGATCCGCTGTAATGTAAATAGAACGTGAGAGAGGTTGAAAGCGCCAAATGTAAATATAGCACCTTGTTGTCTTTGGCGGGCCGCCACAAAATAAATGCGTGTGGGAAACAGGAAGTGCGCTACATACGAGAGCGGCTCGTCTCCATCCAGATGCGGACGACAAATGTCTCCTGCTGACCGACCAATGAGGGGCTTGTGTTTCTCTTCGTTAAGCTCCGCCCCCCCCCACACACACACACACACCACACTCCCCCGCATGAGCACTTAGAAGTGACACACACGTGTCATTCCCTCCATCTTGTTTACTGACCTGCCCTGAGATGCACATTAACACACTCACTGTGTGTGTGTGTGTGTGTGTGTGTTCTTGTATTTCTACCCTTCTTGAGACATGAAGAAGGAAAAGTATCTTCCATATGAGGAGGTGTGAACAAGTGATGACATAAATCATGGTCCCAATAACATTGCATCTAATAGACAATGTCTCATTTGCACCCCCTCTGGCCAACATATGAAATAACAAGTGTGTGTAAGTAATTGAAGTGCTCCCCCTCTGGTCAACATATGAAATAACAAGTGTGTGTAAGAAATTGAAATGTGCCCCCTTTGGCCAAAATTAATTTAAAAACAATAAATAAATATGTATATAGAGACATACTGTAATAACTTGAAGTAAATATTGAAGATTAAAAAACATTTACCAACAAAAAATTCCAAAAAGGAACTAAAAGCAGTCTTTTTCTCACAAGGTGTCGACTTTTTTCTCATAAAATTGGGAGAAATTTGTCATATTCTTTCTGTTTCTGTAATATTGCAATATTTTTGTAAAATTAATACTTTTTCATGCCAAATGGTGACATTTGTCATATAAAATTCCGACTTGTATCGCAATATTGACAATGTTTTTGTTGTTCTTGGAAAATAGTGAATTTTTTTTGAGTAAAATTATGACTTTTGTCATCATTTTGACAAGCAAAATTCAGAATATTATTATAATATTGACAAAATGTTAAAGTTTTCTTATAAAATTGTGACTTTTTTTGAGTAAAATTACGACTCTTTCATAAAATTGCCAAAATTTAAAGCTTGTAAAATTGCTAATAATATTGATTAAAATTCAAATTTTTATCACAATATTGCACAAATGTTCAGGTTTTCTTGTCAAATTTTGACTTGCGTTGAGTAAAATGATGACTTTTATTATTATAATACTGCCAAAATTCCAAGTTTTTCTTGTGAAATTCCAACTCATTTTTCACAACAAGCTTTTTTGTATTTGCATAGTATGTATATATTATTCATGTTGTAAATACACTTCTTTATATATCTAGAAAGGCTGGTCCTAAAGAGGGAGGCATTTTTCTCAGGTCTCAAGAAGGTAACAAATACAAGAGTGTGTGTGTGTGTGTGTGTGTGTGTGTGTGTGTGTGTGTGTGTGTGTGTGTGTGTGTGTGTGTGTGTTCTTGTATTTCTACCCTTCTTGAGACATGAAGAAGGAAAAGTATCTTCCATATGAGGAGGTGTGAACAAGTGATGACATACATCACGGTCCCAATAACATTGCATCTAATAGACAATGTCTCATTTGCACCCCCTCTGGCCAACATATAAAATAAAAAGTGTGTGTAAGTAATTGAAGTGCTCCCCCTCTGGTCAACATATGAAATAACAAGTGTGTGTAAGAAATTGAAATTTGCCCCCTTTGGCCAAAATTAATTTAAAAACAATAAATAAATATGTATATAGAGACATACTGTAATAACTTGAAGTAAATATTGAAGATTAAAAAACATTTACCAACAAAAAATTCCAAAAAGGAACTAAAAGCAGTCTTTTTCTCACAAGGTGTCGACTTTTTTCTCATAAAATTGGGAACAATTTGTCATATTCTTTCTGTTTCTGTAATATTGCAATATTTTTGTAAAATTAATACTTTTTAATGCAAAATGGTGACATTTGTCATATAAAATTCCGACTTGTATCGCAATATTGACAATGTTTTTGTTGTTCTTGGAAAATAGTGAATTTTTTTTTGAGTAAAATTATGACTTTTGTAATCATTTTGACAAGCAAAATTCAGAATGTTATTATATTGACAAAATGTTAAAGTTTTCTTATAAAATTGTGCCTTTTTTTGAGTAAAATTACGACTCTTTTCATAAAATTGCCAACATTTAAAGCTTGTAAAATTGCTAATAATATTGATTAAAATTCAAATTTTTATCATAATATTGCACAAATGTTCAGGTTTTCTTGTCAAATTTTGACTTGCGTTGAGTAAAATTATGACTTTTATTATTATAATACTGCCAAAATTCCAAGTTTTTCTTGTGAAATTCCAACTCATTTTTCACAACAAGCTTTTTTATATTTGCATAGTATGTATATATTATTCATGTTGTAAATACACTTCTTTATATATCTAGAAAGGCTGGTCCTAAAGAGGGAGGCATTTTTCTCAGGTCTCAAGAAGGTAACAAATACAAGACTGTGTGTGTGTGTGTGTGTGTGTGTGTGTGTGTGTGTGTGTGTGTGTGTGTGTGTGTGTGTGTGTGTGTGTGTTCTTGTATTTCTACCCTTCTTGAGACATGAAGAAGGAAAAGTATCTTCCATATGAGGAGGTGTGAACAAGTGATGACATAAATCATGGTCCCAATAACATTGCATCTAATAGACAATGTCTCATTTGCACCCCCTCTGGCCAACATATGAAATAACAAGTGTGTGTAAGTAATTGAAGTGCTCCCCCTCTGGTCAACATATGAAATAACAAGTGTGTGTAAGAAATTGAAATGTGCCCCCTTTGGCCAAAATTAATTTAAAAACAATAAATAAATATGTATATAGAGACATACTGTAATAACTTGAAGTAAATATTGAAGATTAAAAAACATTTACAAACAAAAAATTCCAAAAAGGAACTAAAAGCAGTCTTTTTCTCACAAGGTGTCGACTTTTTTCTCATAAAATTGGGAACAATTTGTCATATTCTTTCTGTTTCTGTAATATTGCAATATTTTCCTCAGAAAATGATTACTTTTTCATGTAAAATTAATACTTTTTAATGCAAAATGGTGACAATTGTCATATAAAATTCCGACTTGTATCGCAATATTGACAATTTTTTTGTGGTTCTTGTAAAATAGTGAATTTTTTTTGAGTAAAATTATGACTTTTGTCATCATTTTGACAAGCAAAATTCAGAATATTATTATAATATTGACAAAATGTTAAAGTTTTCTTATAAAATTGTGACTTCTTTTGAGTAAAATTACGACTCTTTTCATAAAATTGCCAAAATTTAAAGCTTGTAAAATTGCTAATAATATTGATTAAAATTCAAATTTTTATCACAATATTGCACAAATGTTCAGGTTTTCTTGTCAAATTTTGACTTGCGTTGAGTAAAATGATGACTTTTATTATTATAATACTGCCAAAATTCCAAGTTTTTCTTGTGAAATTCCAACTCATTTTTCACAACAAGCTTTTTTGTATTTGCATAGTATGTATATATTATTCATGTTGTAAATACACTTCTTTATATATCTAGAAAGGCTGGTCCTAAAGAGGGAGGCATTTTTTCGGAGGCCTCAAGAAGGTGACAGATACAAGAAGGTGTGTGTGTGTGTGTGTGTGTGTGTGTGTGTGTGTGTGTGTGTGTGTGTGTGTGTGTGTGTGTGTGTGTGTGTGTGTGTGTGTGTGTGTGTGTGTGAGTGTGTGTGTGTGTGTGTTCTTGTATTTCTACCCTTCTTGAGACATGAAGAAGGAAAAGTATCTTCCATATGAGGAGGTGTGAACAAGTGATGACATAAATCACGGTCCCAATAACATTGCATCTAATAGACAATGTCTCATTTGCACCCCCTCTGGCCAACATATGAAATAACAAGTGTGTGTAAGAAATTGAAATTTGCCCCCTTTGGCCAAAATTAATTTAAAAACAATAAATAAATATGCATATAGAGACATACTGTAATAACTTGAAGTAAATATTGAAGATTAAAAAACATTTACGAACAAAAAATTCCAAAAAGGAACTGAAAGCAGTCTTTTTTTCACAAGGTGTCGACTTTTTTCTCATAAAATTGGGAACAATTTGTCATATTCTTTCTGTTTCTGTAATAT
>NC_084758.1:6406429-6431429 GCF_033978785.1 Entelurus aequoreus
ACACTTAAAAACAACAACTTTGAAAACACTTGTGAACCCTTGTAAACAATTGGAAATGGTTTTTCAACATTTTTAAACACTTGCAAATACTTTTAAAGACTTCTTAACTGGTTTATACATTTGTGAACACATTTTAAACACCTCAACACTGGTTTATACATTTGTAAACACTTGTAAACACTTTGTAAACACTCGTGAACACTTAAAAAAAGTATTTCCAATTGTTTACAAGTGTTCACGAGTGTTTACAAAGTGTTTACGAGTGTTTAAAAAAGTGTTTACAAATGTATAAACCAGTGTTGAGGTGTTTGCAAATGTTTGAAAATGTCAGAAAAACTTTTCCAATTGTTTTCAAGTGTTTACAAAGTGTTTACAAAGTGTTTCCAAGTGTTTAAAAAAGTGTTTACAAATGTATAAACCAGTGCTGAGGTGTTTAAAATGTGTTTAAAAATGTATAAACCAGTCTTTAAAAGTGTTTGCAAGTGTTTACAACACTTTTTAAACACTTGGATACACTTATAAACACTTTGTAAACACTCCTGAACACTTGTAAACAATTGGAAATACTTTTTTAAACACTTGAAAACACTTGTAAATACTATTATATATGTAAACACTTTTTAAACACTTGGAAACACTTAAAAACAACAACTTTGAAAACACTTGTGAACCCTTGTAAACAATTGGAAAGGGTTTTTCAGCATTTTTAAACACTTGCAAATACTTTTAAAGACTTCTTAACTGGTTTCAGTGCTGAGGTGTTTAAAATGTGTTTAAAAATGTATAAACCAGTCAAGAAGTCTTTAAAAGTGTTTGCAAGTGTTTACAACACTTTTTAAACACTTGGAAACACTTATAAACACTTTGTAAACACTCCTGAACACTTGTAAACAATTGGAAATACTTTTTTAAACACTTGTAAATACTATTATATATGTAAACACTTTTTAAACACTTGGAAACACTTAAAAACAACAACTTTGAAAACACTTGTGAACCCTTGTAAACAATTGGAAAGGGTTTTTCAACATTTTTAAACACTTGCAAATACTTTTAAAGACTTCTTAACTGGTTTATACATTTGTGAACACATTTTAAACACCTCAACACTGGTTTATACATTTGTAAACACTTGTAAACACTTTTGTAAACACTCGTGAACACTTAAAAAAAGTATTTCCAATTGTTTACAAGTGTTCACGAGTGTTTACAAAGTTCTTATAAGTGTTTCCAAGTGTTTAAAAAAGTGTTTAGAAATGTGTAAAGCAGTGCTGAGGTGTTTGCAAGCATTGTAAAAGCCTTTAAGAGTGTAAAAGGTGTTAAAGAGTGTCACGTGACCATTTAGTGTGTCGACAGGAGCGTTAAACCCGCTCACCTTTCCTCGTCTATTGTTCTCCAGCGCTGATTGTGTCCTCACCTCTGACCCCTGCGCTTCCCGCCACTTCATCACCTCCTCGCCCGCCACCGCCGTCCTCTTTCTTTGGCTCCGCTCGCCTCCTCCTGCGTCGCCGCGTGCGCCCGCCCGCTTCCTGCGCAGGAAGGCGGTGAAGGCCGCGGACGGGATGTCCTGTCGGGTGAGGCGGGGGTGAGGCGGGATTGCGGGGGACAAAACAAAAAAGCGAGTAATTATTATCATTATTACTATTATTATTATTATTATTATAATGCAAAGTCACCACAGAAAGACTTGGAGCCCGTTTCCTTTTTGCTGTGAAGCATGAACACTAACCGTTGCACCACCGTGCTGCCACAGTTCAGCACTTATTGAAGACCTGAGCAAAATACGGCCCGAGGGCCACATGTGACCCATTAAGATGTTCAATCCGGCCCATTTTCAATCCTATGTAAAAGAGGAGCGATGCTCATATGTTGTTAATATTCAGTATTTTATTGTTCATAGTTAATATTGTAAATCCCACGTAAAAGGGGAGCGATTTTGATGTGTTGTTAATATTCAGTGTTTTATTGTTCATAGTTAATATTGTAAATCCCACGTAAAAGAGGAGCAATTTTGATATGTTAATATTCAGTCTTTTATTGTTCATAGTTAATATTGTAAATCCCACGTAAAAGAGGAGCGATTTTGATATGTTGGTAATATTCAGTGTTTTATTGTTCATAGTTAATATTGTAAATCCCACGTAAAAGAGGAGCAATTTTGATATGTTAATATTCAGTCTTTTATTGTTCATAGTTAATATTGTAAATCCCACGTAAAAGAGGAGCGATTTTGATATGTTGGTAATATTCAGTGTTTTATTGTTCATAGTTAATATTGTAAATCCCACGTAAAAAAGGAGCGATTTTGATATGTTGTTAATATTCAGTGTTTTATTGTTCATAGTTAACATTGTAAATCCCACGTAAAAGAGGAGCAATTTTGATAAGTTAATATTCAGTCTTTTATTGTTCATAGTTAATATTGTAAATCCCACATAAAAGAGGAGCGATTTTGATATGTTGTTAATATTCAGTGTTTTATTGTTCATAGTTAATATTGTAAATCCCACGTAAAAGAGGAGCGATTTTGATATGTTGTTAATATTCAGTGTTTTATTGTTCATAGTTAATATTGTAAATCCCACGTAAAAGAGGAGCAATTTTGATATGTTGTTAATATTCAGTGTTTTATTGTTCATAGTTAATATTGTAAATCCCACGTAAAAGAGGAGCGATTTTGATATGTTGTTAATATTCAGTGTTTTATTGTTCATAGTTAATATTGTAAATCCCACGTAAAAGAGGAGCGATGTTCATATGTTGTTAATATTCAGTGTTTTATTGTTCATAGTTAATATTGTAAATCCCACGTAAAAGAGGAGCGATGTTCATATGTTGTTAATATTCAGTGTTTTATTGTTCATAGTTAATATTGTAAATCCCACGTAAAAGAGGAGCAATTTTGATATGTTAATATTCAGTCTTTTATTGTTCATAGTTAATATTGTAAATCCCACGTAAAAGAGGAGCAATTTTGATATGTTGTTAATATTCAGTCTTTTATTGTTCATAGTTAATATTGTAAATCCCACGTAAAAGAGGAGCGATTTTGATATGTTGTTAATATTCAGTGTTTTATTGTTCATAGTTAATATTGTAAATCCCACGTAAAAGAGGAGCGATTTTGATATGTTGTTAATATTCAGTGTTTTATTGTTCATAGTTAATATTGTAAATCCCACGTAAAAGAGGAGCAATTTTGATATGTTAATATTCAGTCTTTTATTGTTCATAGTTAATGTAAATCCCACGTAAAAGAGGAGCGATTTTGATATGTTGTTAATATTCAGTGTTTTATTGTTCATAGTTAATATTGTAAATCCCACGTAAAGGAGGAGCGATTTTGATATGTTGTTAATATTCAGTGTTTTATTGTTCATAGTTAATATTGTAAATCCCACGTAAAAAGAGCAGCAATTTTGATATGTTGTTAATATTCAAAACTTTTCACACATTTTGAACATTTTAAGCACTTAACATTTTAAAACATGTTAAACATTTTAAAACATTTTCAACTTTTTGAACATTTTGAACATTTCACAAATTTTAAACATTTAACACATTTTCAGCATTTTCAAACATTTTCAAACATGTCAAAACCTTTCACACATTTTCATAATTTCAAAACATTTTCCACATTTCAAAACATTTTCAATATTTTCAACATTTAACACATTTTCAGCATTTTTAAACATTTTCAAACATGTCAAAACCTTTCACACATTTTCATCATTTCAAAACATTTTCCACATTTCAAAACATTTTCAACATTTTCAACATTTAACACATTTTCAGCATTTTCAAACATTTTCAAACATGTCAAAACATTTCAATACTTTTCCCACATTTTGAACATTTCAAGCACTTAACATTTTAAAACATGTTAAACATTTCAAAACATTTTCAACATTTTCAACATTTTCAACATTTTCAACTTTTTCAACATTTTGAACATTTCACACATTTTAAACATTTAACACATTTTCAGCATTTTCAAACATTTTCAAACATGTCCAAACTTTTCACACATTTTGAACATTCTAAAACATTTGAAACATTTCAAAACATTTTGAATATTTTGAACATTTTGAAAATGTTCAACATTTCACACATTTGAAAAATGTTCATCATTTGAAATTTTTTTCCACATTTCAAAAAATGTTCAATATTTCAAAATATTTTCAACATTTTGAACATTTTGAACATTTCACACATTTTAAAAATTTAACACATTTTCAGCATTTTCAAACATTTTCAAACATGTCAAAACTTTTCACACATTTTGAACATTTCAAAACATTTTCAATATTTT
This sequence comes from Entelurus aequoreus, assembly GCF_033978785.1. NCBI lineage: Eukaryota > Metazoa > Chordata > Actinopteri > Syngnathiformes > Syngnathidae > Entelurus > Entelurus aequoreus. The sequence continues at coordinate 6,410,742 of NC_084758.1, forward strand.
GAACATTTTCAACATTTAACACATTTTCAGCATTTTCAAACATTTACAAACATGTCAAAACATTTCAAAACTTTTAACACATTTTGAACATTTCAAAACATTTTGAACATTTTAAACATTACATTTATTTTACCAAAGTGCACAATTCCTAACCTGTAAATGCACACACACACACACACACACACACACACACACACACACACACACACACACACACACACACACACACACACACACACACACACACACACACACACACACACACACACACACACACACACACGCACACGCACACACTAAGAGGAGCTGGTGTTTGTTTTAGCAGATGATCTAATGTGATTGGCTGACCTCTGACCTCCCTAAATGCCCTCCTACTGAAAGTTAACAAAATAAAACGACTTGATGTCACAAAATAAAACAACTTGGTGTCATTTTAGTTTCCATCTTGTGTTTAATGTTTGCGTCTTTAAGGTCGACTTCCTCTCGTCTTTTAAGTTATGTTGGTCACATTCTCTCACAAGCCCCTCCCCCTCCGCGTTGATTGACAGCTGATAGGGGGACAGCGGTGTGGTCTCTCCTGAAATAAACAACATTTATCTGGGGTCAAAGGTGACCACTTTCAAGGAAGAAACCATCAACTTTCCAAAATAAACGTAAACACAAAGAGATCAAATGTTTGCGGCATTAAAAACATTTTTTATTTTCTTGGCTTTCAAATCAAAAATCTTCCCAGAAAATACAAAAAGTTTCTGAACAATTCTCAACACAAAAACACACACAAAAACACACACAATGACCTCCTCTGCATTAACACAACACTACACTACACTACACTACATAAAACAACACCAAACTAGATGACACCACACCACACTACACAACACCACACCACACTACACAACACTACACAATACTACACAAAACACCAAACTACATGACACTACACTACACCACACTACACAACACTACACAATACTACCAAAAACAACAAACTACATGACACTACACCACACCACACTACACAACACCACACTACACAACACTACACAATACTACATAAAACACCAAACTACATGACACTACACCACACTACACAACACCACACCACACTACACAACACTACATTATACTACACAAAACACCAAACTACATGACACTACACTACACCACACTACACAACACAACACCACACCACACTACACAACACCACACTACACAATACTACATAAAACATCAAACTACATGACACTACACCACACCACACTACACAACACCACACCACACTACACAACACTACACAATACTACATAAAACACCAAACTACATGACACTACACCACACCACCCTACACAACACCACACCACACTACACAACACTACACAATACTACATAAAACAACAAACTACATGACACTACACCACACCACACTACACAACACTACACAATACTACATAAAACACCAAACTACATGACACTACACCACACCACACCACACTACACAACACCACACCACACTACACAATACTACATAAAACATCAAACTACATGACACTACACCACACCACACTACACAACACCACACCACACTACACAACACTACACAATACTACATAAAACACCAAACTACATGACACTACACTACACCACACTACACAACACCACACTACACTACACAACACTACACAATACTACATAAAACACCAAACTACATGACACTACACCACACCACACTACAGAACACCACACCACACTACACAACACTACACAATACTACATAAAACACCAAACTACATGACACTACACCACACCACACTACACAACACCACACCACATTACACAATACTACATAAAACATCAAACTACATGACACTACACCACACCACACTACACAACACTACACAATACTACATAAAACACCAAACTACATGACACTACACTACACCACACTACACAACACCACATTACACTACACAACACTACACAATACTTCATAAAACACCAAACTACATGACACTACACCACACCACACAACAGAACACCACACCACACTACACAACACTACACAATACTACATAAAACACCAAACTACATGACACTACACTACACAACACAACACATTAGACCAGCCAAACACATCAAAACATCAGACTATACAACACAACATTAGACCAGCCAAACACATCAAAACATCAGACTACACAACACAACACAACACCAGATTAGACAAAGCAACGTCAGTTAAAACAACATAACACAACACAGCACAAGACTACACAACACCATAGAACACAACACATCACAACACTAGACTACACAACACAAAACCAAATTACACAACACAACACCAAATTACCCAACACAACACCAAATTACCCAACACAACACCAGACAACACAACACCAAACCACACTTCAGACTAAACAACACAACTAACACGAGCTGACACAAAACTTCACAACATAACACCAGACTACACATGGCAATGTCAGCCAACACAACACAACACATTCAACACAACACAACACCAGATTACACAAGGCAACGTCAGCTAAAACAACACAACACTGCATAACACTAGACAACAAAACACTAGACTACACAACACAACACAAAATTACACAACACAACACCAAATTACACAACACAACAGAAAATTACACAACACAACACTAAATTACACAACACAACACCAAACCACACATCAGACTAAACAGCACAACTAACACTAACACTAGCTGACACAAAACTTCACAACATAACACCAGACTACACATGACAACGTCAGCCAACACAACACAACACAACACCAGACTACACAACACAGCCCAGAACAACACATACAACACATACAACAGAACACAACATAACCTAACAAAACACAACACCACACAACACACACAACACAACACCAAACCACACATCAGACTACACAACACAACTAAAACTAACACTAGCTGACACAAAACTTCACAACATAACACCAGACTACACATGGCAATGTCAGCCAACACAACACAACACATACAACACAACACAACACCAGATTACACAAGACAACGTCAGCTAAAAAAACACAACACAGCATAACACTAGACAACAAAACACTAGACTACACAACACAAAACCAAATTACACAACACAACACCAAATTACACACATCAGACTAAACACAACTAACACTAACACTAGCTGACACAAAACTTCACAACCTAACACCAGACTACACATGGCAACGTCAGCCAACACAACACAACACAACACCAGACTACACAACACAGCCCAGAACAACACATAAAACACAACATAACTTAACAAAACACAACACTACACAACACACAACACTAGACTACACAACACAACACCACACAACACACCAAACCACACATCAGACTACACAACACAACTAACACTAACACTAGCTGACACAAAACGTCACAACATAACACCAGACTACACATGGCAGCGTCAGCCAAAACAACACAACATAACACAACACAGCACAAAACTACACAACACAACACATACAACACAATACCAGACTACACAACACAACACTAGACAACACATACAACACACCAGACTACACAACACATCACAGCGCAACACATACAACACAACATAACTTAACACAACACTAGACAACACCACACAACACACACACAACACAACACCAAACCACACACCAGACTACACGACACAACTTACACTAACACTAGCTGACACAAAACTTCACAACATAACACCAGACTACACATGGCAGCGTCAGCCAAAACAACACAACATAACACAACACAACACAACACAGCACCAGACTACACAACACAACATAACTCAACACAACAGCACACTAGGCAACACAACGCATACAACACAACACTAGACTACACAACACATCACAGCGCAACACATACAACACAACATAACTTAACACAACACTAGACAACACCAAACTAGACTACACAACACAACACATACAACACAACACCAAACCACACATCAGACTACACAACACACAACTAACACTAACACTAGCTGACACAAAATTTCACAACATAACACCAGACTACACATGGCAGCGTCCGCCAAAACAACACAACATAACACAACACAACACAACACAGCACCAGACTACACAACACAACATAACTCAACACAACAGAACACTAGGCAACACAACGCATACAACACAACACTAGACTACACAACACATCACAGCGCAACACATACAACACAACATAACTTAACACAACACTAGACAACACCAAACTAGACTACACAACACAACACCAAACCACACATCAGACTACACAACACACAACTAACACTAACACTAGCTGACACAAAATTTCACAACATAACACCAGACTACACATGGCAGCGTCAGCCAAAACAACACAACATAACACGACACAGCACAAGATTACACAACACAACACATACAACACAGCACCAGACTACACAACATAACTTAACACAACACAACACATACAACACATACAACACCAAATTACACAACACAATACCAAATTACACAACACCAAACCACACATCAGACTACACAACACAACACTGACACAAAACTTTACAACACACCAGATTACACAGGGCAACTTCAGCTAAAACAACACAACACATACAACACCATACTACACAACACACTAGACAACACAACACTAGACTATACAACACCTCACCACAGAACACAAAACCAAATTACACAACACACACAAAACAACACAACCCATCAGACGAGACAAAAAGACACATGGACACGTCCAAAGCAGGAGTTGTGTAGTTGTGTAGATGTTGTGCGTCAGGTGTCACATTTCCTCCTCAGACTGCAGGGATTTTCCTCCTGCTGGTTTTGGCCTCATTAGCATACGGCCCCGCCCCCCGAGCTGTGATTGGCCGGCAGGCGGGCATGCGGAGTCGGTCAGTGGGAGTCGAAGTTTCCAGAGAGGAGGATGAAGTTTGAGGGCAGCAGCTGCTGGAGTGAGTGAGATGAGCGAGGAGCAACATGGAAGACTTTCTCCTTCAAGTCTTCTTTTGAGCGGACCGGACTTGGACAACTAAATCACCTCGGATTTGACTTTAGATGGAAAAAAAGGATTTGATCTTTGTTGGATCACTTTGACTCATCCTCAAGTGACCTGGAGATCATTTGTCTCTCTCGGGAAGGTTCTCGGACATGTTGATCCAGTAGGTCTTTGTCCATCATCATGCTGCTGGTTCTGATTGTGGTCCTGAATTTGAGCTGGGGGGCTCGTAGCTCCGAGCCCTCGTCCATAACTGTCCAGTACCGCATGTGGGAGGAGCAGCCTGCGGGAACTCGGGTCGGCCGCCTGGTGGACGACCTTTGGCAGATGGACCAGGTGGGTCCCCTGGAGGACTTCCAGGTCGTGGAACACGGAAGAACCCTTCCCTTTTCTGTCAGCGCTCGAGATGGCCTTGTCTCCACCCAGGGACGTTTGGACAGGGAGGAGTTGTGTCGTGGTTCCGATTTGTGCGAGGTGGCCTTCAGTGTTCTCTACAAAAAAAGCGGCGCGGTGAACTGCCTGCGGGTTCACGTGGAGGTGATGGACCTGAATGACCACAGTCCCAGCTTTGCCAGTCCAGCACAGGAAGTGGAGATCTCAGAGACGGCCAGCCTACGAATGAGAATCCCGCTGGAATGTGCAGTGGATCCTGATGCAGGAGCCAACGGTCTTCAGAACTATTCGCTTTCGGTCAATCAACACTTTGATCTGGATGTGACAACTGCCCTGGGCGGGACTAAACAGGCGGAGCTGGTGGTGATCAAAGAACTGGACAGGGAAGTGCAAGCATCCTTTGACCTCATCCTGGTGGCATGGGACAAAGGGAACCCTCCGAGGTCTGGGAGTACCTTAGTCCATGTTAATATTCTGGACTCAAATGATAATAGTCCTACTTTTGAGGAAAGTACCCCTACTGTGGAGATACCTGAGAACACGGCCCGAGGAACAACCATCATCCACCTTAAAGCCACTGATCCAGACCAAGGTGCCAACGGGGAGGTGGAGTACTCGCTAAGTAAGCACACACATCCTGAGGTTCAGAGGCTGTTCTATGTGGATCCACAGAGCGGTGTTGTGAGTGTCAGAGCCCCTCTGGATTACGAGGCCCATTCCTCCCATGAAGTCCTCATACAAGCCCGTGATCGTGGACCTAACTCCATTCCTTCGCACTTCATGCTCCATGTCAAGCTAACAGACGTTAACGATAACGCCCCCAGGATACACATGACCTGGACTCATCCCAACTCGGCGGCTGCGACCGTGCTGGAAGGAGCCCCGGCGGACACCTTCCTTGCCCTGGTGATGGTTTCTGATGCGGATTCAGGAGAAAATGGGAAAGTGACAGCGGTGATGCCGCAAAGTTCCGGCCCATTCCGCCTTAAAAAGGTGCACGGTGAAAACTACATGATCGTAACTGCTGGCCCCCTGGATCGGGAGAAGGTGATGGACTACAACGTTACACTTCTGGCGCAGGATTATGGAGATCCTCCGCTGTCCTGCGTCAAACACCTGCCTGTTCATGTTCTGGATGAGAACGACAACGCGCCAGTTTTTTCATCCTCTATCTTCAAAGCTTCCTTCGAGGAGAACAACCTAGCGGGTTATCGCGCACTCAAAGTAGAAGCGCATGATGCCGACTTGGAGCTGAGTGGCAGAGTCTTGTACTACATTCCCAACTCCACTCAGACCTTCTCCATCCACCCCACAAGTGGCGTAGTCAACGTCCTTCACCCTCTAGACTACGAAGAGTCACAGTCCCACTCATTCCTGGTGGAAGCCGTGGATCAGGGCCATCCGCCTCATAGGACCGTGGCCACGGTGCAGATTGACCTCCAGGATGTGAACGACAACTACCCGGTCATTAAGGAGCCCAGACCCAAAGAGGGTGTGGCTTTCATAAGCGTTCCAGTGGATGCAGACCATGGGGAGATTGTGACCGAACTAGAAAGTGATGCTGAGGAAGAATCGAGCGGTTTTCCCATGGAACATTCAGTCCGAGAGGGATTCGATGGATTTCTTGTGTCTACAATAAAGGCTGAAGATTCTGATTCAGGACTGAATGGACGACTCCAGTTCTTCATCACTGACGGAAACCCGCACAGGCTCTTCTGGTTGGACCAGACCACGGGCCAACTGTTTGTGAACACTACCAATGCCACTGAGCTCATTGGGAAAACCATCAAGGTACACATTTCTGTATCTGACATGGGGACCCCTAGCTTGACCACCAAGGCCACACTGGAAGTGGCCTTTATCAATCTTAAGGACCACTTGAAGAACTCGTCTCCTGGCAACCGCGGGCGGCTCAGCTTCACCGTGATGATGGCCATCTGCCTGGGGGCGGCATGTCTGCTGCTGCTGCTAGCCGTCGCCGTCGTCACAACATTCTGTCGGCCCGACAAACGGGAGAACCGGGCGTACAACTGCAGGCAGGCCGAGTCGACGTACACCCGCCATCCTCGACGCCCGCAGAAGAACATCAGGAAGTCGGACATTCAGCTCATTCCTGTCATCAGGGAACGCAAAGAGGGTCCTCCTCTGGACGACAGCGAGACGACACCGCTGACTCCGGCGACGACACAGGACCAAGAACCCGAGAGACACTTTGATTTTACGCCCTTAATGATCAACTCCAGCTTCCATTCCCAAAATCACCTTGACGGGAATGCCCCTCATACCAGAACACTTCGAAAACCCGGAAACATTGAACTGGACGGCACTTCACAAACTTTGACGCCCGCGACATCATATCGGACTCTTCGGAAGGCCAGAAACCAGTCCTCATCCTCTTTAGCGTCCCGTTCCAGCACCTTGAAGCGGGAGAAGGCCGACACCGCGAGCTCCACGCCTCTGGCGACTCTCAGGAGGCCAAAGGCTGCGGAGAGTCAAGGACCGTACGACGCGGAACAACGGCGGATGCTTCGGAACCTGGTACGGCTGTCCATGGCGGCGTTCGCAGACTCCATCGAGCTCTCCTCAGCCTCCCCGGAAGTGCAGGTGAGTTCCGTGGTCCAACAAGCTAATTAGAAGTAAAGCCTCTTCACTTGTGATAGCAAACATGATCGTATTACGGCGTGGCATGGTGGGTAGGGCAGCCGCACCAGAAACTCGAGAGTTCCAGGTTCGCTACCTGCCTTTTTCCATCCAAATCACTGCCGATGTGTTCGTCTACTCCAGGACAGCTGTGCCTACAAATGTGTGAAAGGTGTGAATGTAAGCGCTTTGAGTATCTAGTACCTTAATTACCTGACAGGTGTGTTGTTGTTGTACAGCTTGACCTTAATTACCTGACAGGTGTGTTGTTGTTATACTGCTTTACCTTAATTACCTGACAGGTGTGTTGTTGTTATACTGCTTTACCTTAACTACCTGACAGGTGTGTTGTTGTTATACTGCTTGACCTTAATTACCTGACAGGTGTGTTGTTGTTGAGCTGCTTTACCTTAATTACCTGACAGGTGTGTTGTTGTTATACTGCTTTACCTTAATTACCTGACAGGTGTGTGGTTGTTAAACTGCTTGACCTTAATTACCTGACAGGTGTGTTGTTGTTGTGCTGCTTTACCTTAATTACCTGACAGGTGTGTTGTTATACCGCTTTACCTTAATTACCTGACAGGTGTGTTGTTGTCATACTGCTTTACCTTAATTACCTGACAGGTGTGTTGTTGTCTTACTGCTTGACCTTAATTACCTGACAGGTGTGTTGTTGTCATACTGCTTTACCTTAATTACCTGACAGGTGTGTGGTTGTTATACTGCTTTACCTTAATTACCTGACAGGTGTGTTGTTGTTAAGCTGCTTTACCTTAATTACCTGACAGGTGTGTTGTTGTTATACTGCTTGACCTTAATTACCTGACAGGTGTGTTGTTGTTAAGCTGCTTTACCTTAATTACCTGACAGGTGTGTTGTTGTTATACTGCTTGACCTTAATTACCTGACAGGTGTGTTGTTGTTATACTGCTTGACCTTAATTACCTGACAGGTGTGTTGTTGTTATACTGCTTGACCTTAATTACCTGACAGGTGTGTTGTTGTTATACTGTTTTACCTTAATTACCTGACAGGTGTGTTGTTGTTTTACTGTTTTACCTTAATTACCTGACAGGTGTGTGGTTGTTTTACCGCTTTACCTTAATTACCTGACAGGTGTGTTGTTGTTATACTGCTTTACCTTAATTACCTGACAGGTGTGTGGTTGTTATACTGCTTTACCTTAATTACCTGACAGGTGTGTTGTTGTTATACTGCTTTACCTTAATTACCTGACAGGTGTGTTGTTGTTAAGCTGCTTTACCTTAATTACCTGACAGGTGTGTTGTTGTTTTACTGTTTTACCTTAATTACCTGACAGGTGTGTTGTTGTTTTACTGCTTTACCTTAATTACCTGACAGGTGTGTTGTTGTTTTACTGCTTTACCTTAATTACCTGACAGGTGTGTTGTTGTTATACTGCTTTACCTTAATTACCTGACAAGTGTGTTGTTGTTATACTGCTTTACCTTAATTACCTGACAGGCGTGTTGTTGTTAAGCTGCTTTACCTTAATTACCTGACAGGTGTGTTGTTGTTAAGCTGCTTTACCTTAATTACCTGACAGGCGTGTTGTTGTTAAGCTGCTTTACCTTAATTACCTGACAGGTGTGTTGTTTTTATACTGCTTGACCTTAATTACCTGACAGGTGTGTTGTTGTTAAGCTGCTTTACCTTAATTACCCGACAGGTGTGTTGTTGTTAAGCTGCTTTACCTTAATTACCTGACAGGTGTGTTGTTGTTAAGCTGCTTTACCTTAATTACCTGACAGGTGTGTTGTTGTTTTACTGTTTTACCTTAATTACCCGACAGGTGTGTGGTTGTTTTACCGCTTTACCTTAATTACCTGACAGGCGTGTTGTTGTTAAGCTGCTTTACCTTAATTACCTGACAGGTGTGTTGTTGTTTTACTGCTTTACCTTAATTACCTGACAGGTGTGTTGTTGTTTTACTGCTTTACCTTAATTACCTGACAGGTGTGTTGTTGTTGTACTGCTTTACCTTAATTACCTGACAGGTGTGTTGTTGTTATACTGCTTGACCTTAATTACCTGACAGGTGTGTTGTTGTTATACTGCTTTACCTTAATTACCTGACAGGTGTGTGGTTGTTATACTGCTTTACCTTAATTACCTGACAGGTGTGTGGTTGTTTCACTGCTTTACCTTAATTACCTGACAGGCGTGTTGTTGTTATACTGCTTTACCTTAATTACCTGACAGGTGTGTGGTTGTTATACTGCTTTACCTTAATTACCTGACACTTGTGTTGTTGTTATACTGCTTTACCTTAATTACCTGACAGGTGTGTTGTTGTTATACTGCTTTACCTTAATTACCTGACAGGTGTGTTGTTGTTATACTGCTTTACCTTAATTACCTGACAGGTAAGTTGTTGTTATACTGCTTTACCTTAATTACCTGACAGGTGAGTTGTTGTTATACTGCTTTACCTTAATTACCTGACAGGTGAGTTGTTGTTATACTGCTTCACCTTAATTACCTGACAGGTGAGTTGTTGTTATACTGCTTTACCTTAATTACCTGACAGGTGTGTTGTTGTTATACTGCTTTACCTTAATTACCTGACAGGTGTGTTGTTGTTATACTGCTTTACCTTAATTACCTGACAGGTGTGTTGTTGTTATACTGCTTTACCTTAATTACCTGACAGGTGTGTTGTTGTTATACTGCTTTACCTTAATTACCTGACAGGTGTGTTGTTGTTTTACTGCTTTACCTTAATTACCTGACAGGTGAGTGGTTGTTATACTGCTTTACCTTAATTACCTGACAGGTGTGTTGTTGTAAGTGTGAAAGGTGTGAATGTAAGTGCTTTGAGTATATAGGTGCTAGAAAAGCGCTACATAAATCTAGTCCATTATTATTACCATAATAAATGTTTCCATTATTTTCTGGTGTGGAATGTCAGAAATGAACGTGAAACGGAGAGCAATGGTAGTTCTGAAAAAACGCTAACCTATTTATTATTAACCGTCTAAAATGGACTTACGCTGTCTTTAAGTTAAAGTGGAGTGGTAATTGCGTTTTGGCGGCCACGGCAATCAACGAAGTTAAGCTCAGGACGCAGTAAGTTGAATGATGCGGACACCTTTGTTACGGGATGCTTTCTAATTCTGCCTCGGAGACTTTGTAAGTGCAAGTAATATGCAGCTATAACTATTTCATACTTGTTTAATAACTTGAAGTAAATAATGAAGATTAAAAACCAATTAAAAACAAAAAATTCTACAATTTTTTTTTTATTAAAATCAGTCTTTTTCTCACAATGTGTCGACTTTTTTCCTATAAAATTGGGAACAATTTCTCATATTCTTTCTGTTTCTCTAATATTGCAATATTTTCTCGTAAAATTATGACTTTTCAATGCAAAATGGTGACGTTTGTCATGTAAAATTCAGACTTTTATCACAATATTGCCCATTTTTTGTTGTTCTTGTAAAATAGTGAAATTTTTTGAGTAAAATTAGGACTTTTGTCATCATTTTGCAGAGTAAAGTTTTGATTATTATCAAAGCTTTCTTATAAAATTGTGACTTTTGTCGAGTAAAATGATGACTTTTTTCATAAAATTGCCAAAATGTTGAGCTTTTCTTGTAAAATTGCGACTGTTATTGAGTAAAATTCCAACTTTTATTATAATACTGCCAACATTCTAAGCTTTTCTTGTGAAAATTGTGACCTAAAAATGTAATAAATATGTATATAGAGACATCCTGTAATAATTTGAAGTAAATAATGAAGATTAAAAACCAATTAAAAACAAAAAATTCTACAATTTTTTAAAATTAAAATCAGTCTTTTTCTCACAATGTGTCGACTTTTTTCCTATAAAATTGGGAACAATTTCTCATATTCTTTCTGTTTCTGTATTATTGCAATATTTTCTCGTAAAATTATGACTTTTCAATGCAAAATGGTGACTTTTGTCATGGAAAATTCAGACTTTTATCACAATATTGCCCATTTTTTGTTGTTCTTGTAAAATAGTGAAATATTTTGAGAAAAATTATGACTTTTGTCATAATTTTGCAGAGTAAAGTTTTGATTATTATCAAAGTTTTCTTATAAAATTGTGACTTTTGTCGAGTAAAACGACGACTTTTTTCATAAAATTGCCAAAATGTTGAGCTTTTCTTGTAAAATTGCGACTGTTATTGAGTAAAATTCCAACTTTTATCATAATATTGCACAAATGTTCAGTTTTTCTTGTCAAATTTTGACTTGCGTTGAGTAAAATGAGGACTTTTATTATAATACTGCCAACATTCTAAGTTTTTCTTGTGAAAATTGTGACCTAAAAATGTAATAAATATGTATATAGAGACATAACTTGAAGTAAATAATGAAGATTAAAAACCAATTACAAACAAAAAATTCTAAAATAAATAAATTAACTAAAAGCAGTCTTTTTCTCACAATGTGTCGACTTTTTTTTCTTATAAAATTGGGAACAATTTCTCATATTCTTTCTGTTTCTGTAATATTGCAATATTTTCTCGTAAAATTATGACTTTTCAATGCAAAATGGTGACTTTTGTCATGTAAAATTCTGACATTTATCACAATATTGCCCATTTTTTGTTGTTCTTGTAAAATAGTGACATTTTTTGAGGAAAATTATGACTTTTGTCATCATTTTGCAGAGTAAAGTTTTGATTATTATCAAAGTTTTCTTATAAAATTGTGACTTTTGTGGAGTAAAACGACGACTTTTTTCATAAAATTGCCAAAATGTTGAGCTTTTCTTGTAAAATTGCGACTGTTATTGAGTAAAATTCCAACTTTTATCATAATATTGCACAAATGTTCAGTTTTTCTTGTCAAATTTTGACTTGCGTTGAGTAAAATGAGGACTTTTATTATAATACTGCCAACATTCTAAGTTTTTCTTGTGAAATTGTGACCTAAAATTGCAATAAATATGTATATAGAGACATACTGTAATAACTTGAAGTAAATAATGAAGATTAAAAACCAATTACAAACAAAAAATTATACAATTTTTTTTTATTAAAAGCAGTCTTTTTCTCACAATGTGTCGACTTTTTTCCTATAAAATTGGGAACAATTTCTCATATTCTTTCTGTTTCTGTAATATTGCAATATTTTCTCGTAAAATTATGACTTTTCAATGCAAAATGGTGACTTTTGTCATGTAAAATTCAGACTTTTATCACAATATTGCCCATTTTTTGTTGTTCTTGTAAAATAGTGACATTTTTTGAGTAAAATTAGGACTTTTTTCATTATTTTGCAGAGTTAAGTTCCGATTATTATTATTATAATGTTGCCAACATTTAAAAGTTTTCTTCTAAAATTGTGACTTTTGTCGAGTAAAATGACGACTCTTTTCATAAAATTGCCAAAATGTTGAGCTTTTCTTGTAAAATTGCGACTGTTATTGAGTAAAATTCCAACTTTTATCATAATATTACACAAATGTTCCGTTTTTCTTGTCAAATTTTGACTTGCGTTGAGTAAAATGAGGACTTTTATTATAATACTGCCAACATTCTAAGTTTTTATTGTGAAAATAGAGACCTACAAATGTAATAAATATGTATATACAGACATACTGTAATAATTTGAAGTAAATAATGAAGATTAAAAACCAATTACAAACAATAAATTCTAAAAAAAATTTAAAATTAAAATCAGTCTTTTTCTCACAATGTGTCGACTTTTTTCTTATAAAATTGGGAACAATTTCTCATATTCTTTCTGTTTCTGTAATATTGCAATATTTTCTCGTAAAATTATGACTTTTTAATGCAAAATGGTGACTTTTGTCATGTAAAATTCAGACTTTTATCACAATATTGCCCATTTTTTGTTGTTCTTGTAAAATAGTGACATTTTTTGAGTAAAATTAGGACTTTTGTCATCATTTTGCAGAGTAAAGTTCCGATTATTATCAAAGTTTTCTTATAAAATTGTGACTTTTGTCGAGAAAAACGACGACTCTTTTCATAAAGTTGCAAACATTTTAAACTTTTCTTGTAAAATTCCAACTTTTATCATAATATTGCACAAATGTTCCGTTTTTCTTGTCAAATTTTGACTTGCGTTGAGTAAAATGAGGACTTTTATTATAATACTGCCAACATTCTAAGCTTTTCTTGTGAAAATAGTGACCTAAAAATGTAATAAATATGTATATAGAGACATAACTTGAAGTAAATAATGAAGATTAAAAACCAATTACAAACAAAAAATTCTAAATTAAAAAAAAAATTAAAATCAGTCTTTTTCTCACAATGTGTCGACTTTTTTCCTATAAAATTGGGAACAATTTCGCATATTCTTTCTGTTTCTGTAATATTGCAATATTTTCTCGTAAAATGATTACTTTTTAATGCAAAATGGTGACATTTGTCATGTAAAATTCAGACTTTTATCACAATATTGCACATTTTTTTGTTGTTCTTGTAAAATAGTGAAATTTTTTGAGTAAAATTAGGACTTTTGTCATCATTTTGCAGCATTAAGTTCCGATTATTATTATAATGTTGCCAACATTTAAAAGTTTTATTATAAAATTGTGACTTTTGTCGAGTAAAATGACGACTTTTTTCATAAAATTGCCAAAATGTTGAGCTTTTCTTGTAAAATTGCGACTGTTATTGAGTAAAATTCCAACTTTTATCATAATATTGCACAAATGTTCAGTTTTTCTTGTCAAATTTTGACTTGCGTTGAGTAAAATGAGGACTTTTATTATAATACTGCCAACATTCTAAGTTTTTCTTGTGAAATTGTGACCTAAAAATGTAATAAATATGTATATAGAGACATAACTTGAAGTAAATCATGAAGATTCAAAACCAATTACAAACAAAAAATTCTAAATTAAAAAAAAAATTAAAAGCAGTCTTTTTCTCACAATGTGTCGACTTTTTTCTTATAAAATTGGGAACAATTTCTCATATTCTTTCTGTTTCTGTAATATTGCAATATTTTCTCGTAAAATTATGACTTTTTAATGCAAAATGGTGACATTTGTCATGTAAAATTCTGACTTTTATCACAATATTGCCCATTTTTTGTTGTTCTTGTAAAATAGTGAAATATTTTGAGAAAAATTAGGACTTTTGTCATCATTTTGCAGAGTAAAGTTCCGATTATTATCAAAGTTTTCTTATAAAATTGTGACTTTTGTCGAATAAAATGACGACTCTTTTCATAAAGTTGCAAACATTTTAAACTTTTCTTGTAAAATTCCAACTTTTATCATAATATTGCACAAATGTTCAGTTTTTCTTGTCAAATTTTGACTTGTGTTGAGTAAAATGACGACTATTATTATAATACTGCCAACATTCTAAGTTTTTCTTGTGAAATTGTGACCTAAAAATGTAATAAATATGTATAACTTGAAGTAAATAATGAAGATTAAAAACCAATTACAAACAAAAAATTTTAAATTTAAAAAAAATTAAAATCAGTCTTTTTCTCACAATGTGTCGACTTTTTTCCTATAAAATTGGGAACAATTTCTCATATTCTTTCTGTTTCTGGAATATTGCAATATTTTCTCGTAAAATTATGACTTTTTAATGCAAAATGGTGACGTTTGTCATGTAAAATTCAGACTTTTATCACAATATTGCCCATTTTTTGTTGTTCTTGTAAAATAGTGACATTTTTTGAGTAAAATTAGGACTTTTGTCATCATTTTGCAGAGTAAAGTTCCGATTATTATCAAAGTTTTCTTCTAAAATTGTGACTTTTTTCGAGTAAAACGACGACTCTTTTCATAAAGTTGCAAACATTTTAAACTTTTCTTGTAAAATTCCAACTTTTATCATAATATTGCACAAATGTTCCGTTTTTCTTGTCAAATTTTGACTTGCGTTGAGTAAAATGAGGACTTTTATTATAATACTGCCAACATTCTAAGTTTTTCTTGTGAAAATTGTGACCTAAAAATGTAATAAATATGTATATAGAGACATACTGTAATAACTTGAAGTAAATAATGAAGATTAAAAACCAATTACAAACAAAAAATTCTAAATTTAAAAAAAAATTAAAATCAGTCTTTTTCTCACAATGTGCCGACTTTTTTCTTATAAAATTGGGAACAATTTCCCATATTCTTTCTGTTTCTCTAACATTGCAATATTTTCTCGTAAAATTATTACTTTTTAAT
This sequence comes from Entelurus aequoreus, assembly GCF_033978785.1. NCBI lineage: Eukaryota > Metazoa > Chordata > Actinopteri > Syngnathiformes > Syngnathidae > Entelurus > Entelurus aequoreus. The sequence goes on from NC_084758.1 coordinate 6,426,990, forward strand.
GCAAAATGGTGACATTTGTCATGTAAAATTCTGACTTTTATCACAATATTGCCCATTTTTTGTTGTTCTTGTAAAATAGTGAAATATTTTGAGAAAAATTAGGACTTTTGTCATCATTTTGCAGAGTAAAGTTCCGATTATTATCAAAGTTTTCTTATAAAATTGTGACTTTTGTCGAATAAAATGACGACTCTTTTCATAAAGTTGCAAACATTTTAAACTTTTCTTGTAAAATTCCAACTTTTATCATAATATTGCACAAATGTTCAGTTTTTCTTGTCAAATTTTGACTTGTGTTGAGTAAAATGACGACTTTTATTATAATACTGCCAACATTCTAAGTTTTTCTTGTGAAATTGTGACCTAAAAATGTAATAAATATGTATAACTTGAAGTAAATAATGAAGATTAAAAACCAATTACAAACAAAAAATTTTAAATTAAAAAAAAAATTAAAATCAGTCTTTTTCTCACAATGTGTCGACTTTTTTCCTATAAAATTGGGAACAATTTCTCATATTCTTTCTGTTTCTGGAATATTGCAATATTTTCTCGTAAAATTATTACTTTTTAATGCAAAATGGTGACGTTTGTCATGTAAAATTCAGACTTTTATCACAATATTGCCCATTTTTTGTTGTTCTTGTAAAATAGTGACATTTTTTGAGTAAAATTAGGACTTTTGTCATCATTTTGCAGAGTAAAGTTCCGATTATTATCAAAGTTTTCTTATAAAATTGTGACTTTTGTCGAGTAAAACGACGACTTTTTTCATAAAATTGCCAAAATGTTGAGCTTTTCTTGTAAAATTGCGACTGTTATTGAGTAAAATTCCAACTTTTATCATAATATTGCACAAATGTTCAGTTTTTCTTGTCAAATTTTGACTTGCGTTGAGTAAAATGAGGACTTTTATTATAATACTGCCAACATTCTAAGTTTTTCTTGTGAAATTGTGACCTAAAAATGCAATAAATATGTATATAGAGACATACTGTAATAACTTGAAGTAAATAATGAAGATTAAAAACCAATTAAAAACAAAAAATTATACAATTTTTTTTTTATTAAAAGCAGTCTTTTTCTCACAATGTGTCGACTTTTTTCCTATAAAATTGGGAACAATTTCTCATATTCTTTCTGTTTCTGTAATATTGCAATATTTTCTCGTAAAATTATTACTTTTTAATGCAAAATGGTGTCATTTGTCATGTAAAATTCAGACTTTTATCACAATATTGCCCATTTTTTGTTGTTCTTGTAAAATAGTGACATTTTTTGAGTAAAATTAGGACTTTTGTCATCATTTTGCAGAGTAAAGTTTTGATTATTATCAAAGTTTTCTTATAAAATTGTGACTTTTGTCGAATAAAATGACGACTCTTTTCATAAAATTGCCAACATTTTAAGCTTTTCTTGTAAAATTGCGACTGTTATTGAGTAATATTCCAACTTTTATCATAATATTGCACAAATGTTCCGTTTTTCTTGTAAAATTTTGACTTGCGTTGAGTAAAATGAGGACTTTTATTATAATACTGCCAACATTCTAAGTTTTTCTTGTGAAAATTGTGACCTAAAAATGTAATAAATATGTATATAGAGACATACTGTAATAACTTGAAGTAAATAATGAAGATTAAAAACCAATTAAAAACAAAAAATTCTAAAAATTTTTTTAATTAAAAGCAGTCTTTTTCACACAATGTGTCGACTTATTTCTTTTACAATTGGGAACAATTTCTCATATTCTTTCTGTTTCTGGAATATTGCAATATTTTCTCGTAAAATGATTACTTTTTAATGCAAAATGGTGACATTTGTCATGTAAAATTCAGACTTTTATCACAATATTGCCCATTTTTTGTTGTTCTTGTAAAATAGTGACATTTTTTGAGTAAAATTATGACTTTTGTCATCATTTTGCAGAGTAAAGTTCCGATTATTATTATTATAATGTTGCCAAAATTTTAAAGTTTTCTTATAAAATTGTGACTTTTGTCGAGTAAAATGACGACTCTTTTCATACAATTGCCAAAATGTTGAGCTTTTCTTGTAAAATTGCGACTGTTATTGAGTAAAATTCCAACTTTTATCATAATATTGCACAAATGTTCCGTTTTTCTTGTCAAATTTTGACTTGCGTTGAGTAAAATGAGGACTTTTATTATAATACTGCCAACATTCTAAGTTTTTCTTGTGAAAATTGTGACCTTAAAATGTAATAAATATGTATATAGAGACATAACTTGAAGTAAATAATGAAGATTAAAAACCAATTACAAACAAAAAAATTCTAAAATAAATAAATTAACTAAAAGCAGTCTTTTTCTCACAATGTGTCGACTTTTTTTTCTTATAAAATTGGGAACAATTTCTCATATTCTTTCTGTTTCTGTAATATTGCAATATTTTCTCGTAAAATTATGACTTTTCAATGCAAAATGGTGACGTTTGTCATGTAAAATTCAGACTTTTATCACAATATTGCCCATTTTTTGTTGTTCTTGTAAAATAGTGAAATTTTTTGAGTAAAATTAGGACTTTTGTCATAATTTTGCAGAGTAAAGTTTTGATTATTATCAAAGCTTTCTTATAAAATTGTGACTTTTGTCGAGTAAAATGACGACTTTTTTCATAAAATTGCCAAAATGTTAAGCTTTTCTTGTAAAATTGTGACTGTTATTGAGTAATATTCCAACTTTTATCATAATATTGCACAAATGTTCCGTTTTTCTTGTCAAATTTTGACTCGCGTTGAGTAAAATGAGGACTTTTATTATAATACTGCCAACATTCTAAGTTTTTCTTGTGAAAATTGTGACCTAAAAATGTAATAAATATGTATATAGAGACATAACTTGAAGTAAATAATGAAGATTAAAAACCAATTACAAACAAAAAAATTCTAAAATAAATAAATTAACTAAAAGCAGTCTTTTTCTCACAATGTGTCGACTTTTTTTTCTTATAAAATTGGGAACAATTTCTCATATTCTTTCTGTTTCTGTAATATTGCAATATTTTCTCGTAAAATTATGACTTTTCAATGCAAAATGGTGACGTTTGTCATGTAAAATTCAGACTTTTATCACAATATTGCCCATTTTTTGTTGTTCTTGTAAAATAGTGACATTTTTTGAGTAAAATTAGGCCTTTTGTCATAATTTTGCAGAGTAAAGTTTTGATTATTATCAAAGTTTTCTTATAAAATTGTGACTTTTGTCGAGTAAAACGACGACTTTTTTCATAAAATTGCCAAAATGTTGAGCTTTTCTTGTAAAATTGCGACTGTTATTGAGTAAAATTTCAACTTTCATCATAATGTTGCACAAATGTTCAGTTTTTCTTGTCAAATTTTGACTCGCGTTGAGTAAAATGAGGACTTTTATTATAATACTGCCAACATTCTAAGTTTTTCTTGTGAAATTGTGACCTAAAAATGTAATAAATATGTATATAGAGACATAACTTGAAGTAAATAATGAAGATTAAAAACCAATTACAAACAATAAATTCTAAATTTAAAAAAAAATTAAAATCAGTCTTTTTCTCACAATGTGTCGACTTTTTTCCTATAAAATTGGGAACAATTTCTCATATTCTTTCTGTTTCTGTAATATTGCAATATTTTCTCGTAAAATTATGACTTTTTAATGCAAAATGGTGACTTTTGTCGTGTAAAATTCAGACTTTTATCACAATATTGCCCATTTTTTGTTGTTCTTGTAAAATAGTGACATTTTTTGAGTAAAATTATGACTTTTGTCATCATTTTGCAGAGTAAAGTTCCAATTATTATCATAATGTTGCCAAAATTTCAAAGTTTTCTTTTAAAATTGTGACTTTTGTCGAGTAAAATTACAACTTTTTTCATAAAATTGCCAACATTTTAAGCTTTTCTTGTAAAATTGCGACTTTTGTTGAGTAAAATTCCAACTTTTATCATAATATTGCACAAATGTTCAGTTTTTCTTGTAACATTTTGACTTGCGTTGAGTAAAATGAGGACTTTTATTATAATACTGCCAACATTCTAAGTTTTTCTTGTGAAATTGTGACCTAAAAATGTAATAAATATGTATATAGAGACATAACTTGAAGTAAATAATGAAGATTAAAAACCAATTACAAACAAAAAATTCTAAAATAAATAAATTAACTAAAAGCAGTCTTTTTCTCACAATGTGTCGACTTTTTTTTCTTATAAAATTGGGAACAATTTCTCATATTCTTTCTGTTTCTGTAATATTGCAATATTTTCTGGTAAAATTATGACTTTTCAATGCAAAATGGTGACGTTTGTCATGTAAAATTCAGACTTTTATCACAATATTGCCCATTTTTTGTTGTTCTTGTAAAATAGTGACATTTTTTGAGTAAAATTAGGACTTTTGTCATAATTTTGCAGAGTAAAGTTTTGATAATTATCAAAGTTTT
>NC_084758.1:6441429-6481429 GCF_033978785.1 Entelurus aequoreus
AATAGTGATAATAACATAATTACATTATATATACAACTAATAAATATTTAATATATAATAATGAATAAAGCATATAATAGTGGTTCACTGTAAATATACAGTATATATATATATATATATATATATATATATATATATATATATATATATATATATATATATATATATATATATATATATATATATATATATATATATATATATATATATATATATATATATATATATAGTATAATAATACTAGCATTAGCTTATAGCTAGAATTAGTTTAGAACTTATTTTCCAAGCATGCTTGTACAGGAAGTGAGTGTGGATGATGGAATTCATAGAATTAAGTAAAGAAATCATTAAAAACGTGAGTTAACGACGCCAGCCGAGGACGTCAAAATAATATCCAAGTGGTTTATGATTTTGAAGGAATTGGTTTTGAACGTGGAAAAATGGACAAATACATCCCCAGGAAATGTGACAGGTAAACAGGAAGTAAGTCAAACAGTCACAGGAAGTGTGTCGTCATCACATGTCCACTTGCACAAACAACACGACAAGTCTTTGATGTCCAATTGTGTGTGTGTGTGTGTGTGTTGGACAGGTATGCAGGTCAGGACAGTTGTGATTGGCAGAGCACCAAAGACAGCGGACACGGCGAGAGCGAGGCTGGGGACGTGGACTGGGAGGCAGGGAGAGACTCGCCCATCGACCCGCAACTTGAGGAGGGGCTTAACAACCTGCTCAACAACGCTGGTACACACACACACACACACACACACACACACACACACACACACACACACACACACACACACACACACACACACACACACACACACACACACACACACACACACACACACACACACACACACACACACACACACACACACACACACACACACACACACACACACGTCTTGCCTACTTTGTGTGGACCCATGTTTGGTTAGTAGGTTGTGAGGGCCCCCCTTTCCACTATAGCTAGAATGATGGAACAACAAAAGTTAGAGTTTGGATTCCTGTTATTTAAAGTCTTTACTTTGACAGGAAAGAAGTGAAATATAAAAAACATTGGTCACACAACATGCTACGAGCTAGCATGAGAGGAAATAACAAACGTTCTGATGCATAATAAATGTGCTAACATGCTATCACTGAGAGGAAATAACAAATGTTCTAATACATAAATAACAGATGAGCTAGTGTACTAAAGTGAAACTATCTCAAGGAAACTTCCACAACTTATTGCTGAGTGTTTGTGGGTCAGTGTGAAGTGTGTGCGTGTGTCTTTGTGTGTCAGTGTGTGTGTGTATCTTCCTGCTTTTGTAGCCGTCTGAGTCTTGACGCCCGAGGAGGAAATAGCATTGCCAACATCCCCTATGATTCTGTTTGTGTGCGTGTGTGTGTGTGTGTGTGTGTGTGTGTGTGTGTGTGTGTGTGTGTGTGTGTGTGTGTGTGTGTGTCTGTCTGTCTGTCTGTCTGTCTGTGTGTATGTGACTCACTTTCACCTGCAGGCTGTGTCAGGACTGTAACTTACACCTGAGACACAGGTGTAAGTACACTTGTGTTTGATTTCACTGCCAACATTCCACTCTTTTCTCTTCTTGTGGGGGGAATATTTACTGTAGTTACATACACATTTAGTTACATACACATTTAGTTACATACACATTTAGTTACATACATATTTAGTTACATGAATATTTAGTTACATACCATTTAGTTACATACCATTTAGTTACATACACATTTAGTTCCATACATATTTAGTTACATGAATATTTAGTTACATACACATTTAGTTTCATACCATTTAGTTACATACCATTTAGTTACATGAATATTTAGTTACATACACATTTAGTTACATACATATTTAGTTATATATACATTTCGTTACATACATATTTATTTACATACACATTTAGTTACATACACATTTAGTTAGATAAATATTTAGTTACATACACATTTAGTTACATACACATTTAGTTAGATAAATATTTAGTTACATACACATTTAGTTACATACACATTTAGTTACATACATATTTAGTTACATATACATTTAGTTACATACACATTTAGTTACATGCATATTTAGTTACATACACATTCAGTTACATATACATTTAGTTACATACACATTTAGTTACATACAGGTTTAGATACATACAGTACATATTTAGTTACATACACATTTAGTTACATACTAATTTATTTACATACACATTTAGTTACATACATATTTAGTTACATATACATTTAGTTACATACACATTTAGTTACATACACATTTAGTTACATAAATATTTAGTTACATGCATATTTAGTTGCATACACATTCAGTTACATATACATTTAGTTACATACGCATTTAATTACATACATGTTTAGATACATACATATTTAGTTACATACACATTTAGTTACATACAAATTTAGTTACATACATATTTATTTACATACATGTTTAGATACATACATATTTAGTTACATACACATTTAGTTACATACACATTTAGTTACATACATATTTAGTTACATACATAATTAGTTACATTGATATTTAGTTACATACACATTTAGTTACATACATATTTAGTTATATACACATTCAGTTACATACACATTTAGTTACATACACATTTAGTTACATACACACTCAGTTACATACACATTTAGTTACATACACATTTAGTTACATAAATATTTAGTTACATACACATTTAGTTACATACATATGTAGTTACATATACATTTAGTTACATAAATATTTCGTTACATACACATTTAGTTACATAAAAATGTAGTTACTTACACATTTAGTTACATACATGTTTAGATACATACACATTTAGTTACATTCACATTCAGTTACATATACATTTAGTTACATACACATTTAGTCACATACATATTTAGTTACATACACATTTAGTTACATACATATTTAGTTACATACACATTTAGTTACATACACATTTAGTTACATATACATTTAGTTACATACACATTCAGTTGCATATACATTTAGTTACATACACATTTAGTCACATACATATTTAGTTACATACATATTTAGTTACATACACATTTAGTTACATACACATTTAGTTACATACATGTTTAGATACATACACATTTAGTTGTATATACATTTAGTTACATACACATTCAGTTACATATACATTTAGTTACATACACATTTAGTCACATACATATTTAGTCACATACACATTTAGTTACATACATATTTAGTTACATACACATTTTGTTACATACACATTTAGTTACATACACAATTAGTTACATAACATATTTAGTTACATACACATTTACTTACATACACATTTAGTTACATACACATTTAGTTACATACACATTTAGTTACAGAAATATTTAGTTACATACACATTTAGTTACATACACACTCAGTTACATACACATTTAGTTACATACACGTTTAGTTACATACACACTCAGTTACATACACATTTACTTACATACACATTTAGTTACACAAATATTTAGTTACATACACATTTAGTTACATACACACTCAGTTACATACACATTTAGTTACATACACATTTAGTTTCATACATATTTAGTTACATACACATTTAGTTACATACACATTTAGTTACATACACAATTAGTTACATAACATATTTAGTTACATACACATTTACTTACATACACATTTACTTACATACACATTTAGTTACACAAATATTTAGTTACATACACATTTAGTTACATACACACTCAGTTACATACACATTTAGTTACATACACATTTAGTTACATACACATTTGTATCATTATGAATTTGATTATAATTATGAATATAAATATGAATATAATTATGAATATATTTATGAATATACATATGAATATAATTATGAATATACATATGAATATAATTATGAATATAATTATGAATATAATTATACATATAATCATGTATGTGAATATAATGAATATAATTACGAATATAATTATGAATATAAATATGAATATACTTATGAATATTAATAGAATTATGAATGTGATTATGAATATAAATATTAATATAATTATGAATGTAATTATAAATATAATCATGAACGTAATTATAAATATAATCATTTTTGGATGGTTTATGTCCACAACTTCTACCATCCAGGTGAGAGACGTGATTTATCATTGAGAATTAACTTTCACCAACTCAGAGGCGATGCAGCAGCTCAGTACATCAATATAGCAACATAAGATAGTTAGCTCTTTGTGACCGCTAAAAGTAGTTTGACTGCGTTAGCGCTTATAATAACAACATCGCTACTTTGGGACAAATGATGATCCAGGATCTTCTATTTTTGAGCCCGAGTATAATGAGGGTGTCAACAAGTTTAAAAAACAGATGCAGCATTAGTGAAACACTAAGCATCATGTAGCAGTATTGCTAAGTGCTAAACAAGACATACAAACATAATAAAACAATCACTTACTGTACAATGTCTGCTCTCACAGATGGGATGTTTATGTCTTCCAGTTTAGATGAAGAATTACTCATAATCCCCATGCAGGTCAAATAAAAAAATTGCCGGAAACGAGCGTCTTTTCGTTTCAGTTGGGTGTCAAAAATGACCAACTTGAAAAAAGTAGTTCCTCCACTTTAGCACTTATAATAACAATGTTCAGGGCAGGACATGTAAATGGAGTATTGTTGGTGCTTTTTGGAGGACTTTATGGGCACAATAGTGCACGCTTACTAGCTGCATGGTTAGCTGACTTTTGCTAGTGTTTGTTTACGAGTTAGAATGCGTGAAAAAAGAAAAACACACACGCATTCTTGCCTGACGTAAGGAGTGTGAATGATCGGCAACATCCCAAAAAAAAGCGCAGTTCCCCTTTAAGGTTGAAATAGGAGTCGGAGTAAAAGACAAACAAAGGGAGGAAGAGGGGGGGTTTAACTCTGTGGGCGGTGGAGCACGTAAGCCTACCTAGTGTGTGTGTGTATGTGTGTGTGTGTGTGTGTGTGTGTGTGTGTGTGTGTGTGTGTGTGTGTGTGTGTTTGTATTTCTACCCTTCTTGAGACATGAAGAAGGAAAAGTATCTTCCATATGAGGAGGTGTGAACAAGTGATGACATAAATCATGGTCCCAATAACATTGCATATAATAGACAATGTCTCATTTGCACCCCTGCTGGTGACATCTATCAAAAGTTTTTATTAAAAGTTTTTAAAAGTGCTCCCCTTCTGGTCAACATATGAAATAACAAGTGTGTGTAAGAAATTAAAATGCGCCCCCTTTGGCCAAAATTAATAACAAATAAATATGTATATAGAGACATACTGTAATAACTTGAAGTAAATAATGAAGACTAAAAAACAATTACAAACAAAAATAAAAATAACTAAAATCAGTCTTTTTCTCACAATGTGTCGACTTTTTTCTTATAAAATTGGGAACAATTTATCATATTCTTTCTGTTTCTGTAATATTGCAATATTTTCTCCTAAAATGATTACTTTAATTTTTGACTTTCATCACAATATTGCCAATTTTTTTGTTGTGAATTTTTCATGAGTAAAATTATGACTTTTGTCATTGTTTTGCCAAGTAAAATTCCAATTATTATAATAATGTTGCCAAAAAGTCAAAGTTTTTTTTTTTTTTTTTAGAAAATTGTGACTTTTGACGAGTATAATTATGACTCTTTTCATAAAATTGCAAAAATCTCTAAGCTTTTCTTGTAAAATTGTGACTGTTTTTGAGTAAAATTCCAACTTTTATCATAATATCGCACAAATGTTCAGTTTTTCTTGTCAAATTTTGACGTGCGTTGAGTAAAATGAGGACTTTTATTATAATACTGCCAACATTCTAAGTTTTTCTTGTGAAATTCCAACTCATTTTTCACAACAAGCTTTTTTATATTTGCATAGTATGTATATATTATTCATGTTGTAAATACACTTCTTTAAAAGTCCTCCCCATCTGGTCAACATATGAAATAACAAGCGTGTGTAAGAAAATCAAATGCGCCCCCTTTTGGCCAAAATTAATTTAAAAATTTTTTTGTTTATAGAGACATACTGTAATAACTTGAAGTAAGTAATGAAGAATAAAAAAACTATTACAAACAAAAAATAAAAAAATTAACTAAAAGCAGTCTTTTTCTCACAATGTGTCGACTTTTTTCTTATAAAATTGGGAACAATTTCTCATATTCTTTCTGTTTCTGTAATATTGCAATATTTTCTCCTAAAATGATTACTTTTTTTTATGTAATGTTTTTACTTTTTAATGAAAAATGGTGACATTTGTCATACAAAATTCTGACTTTTTATACATTGCCAATTTTTTTGTTGTTGTTGTAAAATAGTGACATTTTTTGAGTAAAATTATGACTTTTGTCATTGTTTTGCCAGGTCAAATTCCGATTAATACTATAATATTGCCCAAAATTTTTAAGTTTTCTTATAAAATTGTGACTTTTGTCGAGTAAAATTACGACTCTTTTCATAAAATTGCAAAAATCTTTAAGCTTTTCTTGTAAAATTGTGACTGCTTTTGAGTAAAATTCCAACTTTTATCATAATATTGCACACATGTTCAGTTTTTCTTGTACAATTTGGACTTGCGTCGAGTAAAATGAGGACTTTTATTATAATACTGCCAAAATTCTACGTTTTTCTTGTGAAATTGTGACCTTTTTCTTGTGAAATTCCAACTCATATTTCACAACAAGCTTTTTTATATTTGCATAGTATGTATATATTATTCATGTTGTAAATACACTTCTTTAAAAGTGCTCCCCATCTGGCTAACATATGAAATAACAAGTGTGTGTAAGAAATTGAAATGTGCCCCCTTTGGCCAAAATTAATAAAAAATAAATATGTTAATAGAGACATACTGTAATAACTTGAAGTAAATAATGAAGATTAAAAACCAATTACAAACAAAAAATAAAAATAATTAACTAAAATCAGTCTTTTTCTCACAATGTGTCGACTTTTTTCTTATAAATTTGGGAACAATTTCTCATATTCTTTCTGTTTCTGTAATATTGCAATATTTTCTCCTAAAATGATTACTTTTTTTAATGGACATTTTTTACTTTTTAATGAAAAATGGTGACATTTGTCATACAAAGTTTTGACTTTCATCACAATATTGCCAATTTTTTTGTTGTGAATTTTTTTCGAGTAAAATTATGACTTTTGTCATTGTTTTGCCAAGTAAAATTCCGATTATTATAATAATGTTGCCAAAAAGTCAAAGTTTTTTGGGTTTTTTTTAGAAAATTGTGACTTTTGACGAGTATAATTATGACTCTTTTCATAAAATTGCAAAAATCTCTAAGCTTTTCTTGTAAAATTGCGACTGTTTTTGAGTAAAATTCCAACTTTTATCATAATATCGCACAAATGTTCAGTTTTTCTTGTACAATTTGGACTTGCGTCGAGTAAAATGAGGACTTTTATCATAATACTGCCAAAATTCTACGTTTTTCTTGTGAAATTGTGACCTTTTTCTTGTGAAATTCCAACTCATTTTTCACAAGCTTTTTTATATTTGCATAGTATGTATATATTATTCATGTTGTAAATACACTTCTTTAAAAGTGCTCCCCATCTGGCCAACATATGAAATAACAAGTGTGTGTAATAAATTGAAATGCGCCCCCTTTGGCCAAAATTAATAAAAAATAAATATGTATATAGAGACATACTGTAATAACTTGAAGTAAATAATGAAGATTAAAAACCAATTACAAACAAAAAATAAAAATAATTAACTAAAATCAGTCTTTTTCTCACAATGTGTCGACTTTTTTCTTATAAAATTGGGAACAATTTCTCACATTCTTTCTGTTTCTGTAATATTGCAATATTTTCTCCTAAAATGATTACTTTTTTATGTAAAATTTTTACTTTTTAATGCAAAATGGTGACATTTGTCATATAAAATGCTGACTTTTATCACAATATTGCCAATTTTTTTGTTGTTCTTGTAAGATGTTGACATTTTTTTGAGTAAAATTATGACTTTGTCATTGTTTTGCCAAGTCAAATTCCGATTATTATTATAATATTGCCACAAATTTTTAAGATTTCTTATAAAATTGTGACTTATGTCGAGTAAAATTATGACTCTTCATAAAATTGCAAAAATCTTTAAGCTTTTCTTGTAAAACTGCGACTGTTATTGAGTAAAATTCCAACTTTTATCATAATATTGCACAAATGTTCAGTTTCAATTTCGACTTGCGTTGAGTAAAATGACGACTTTTATTATAATACTGCAAAAATTCTAAGTTTTTTCTTTTGAAATTCCAACAAATTTTTCACAAAAAGCTTTTTTATATTTGCATAGTATGTAAATATTATTCATGTTGTAAATACACTTCTTTATATATCTAGAAAGGCTGGTCCTAAAGAGGGAGGCATTTTTCTCAGGTCTCAAGAGGGTAACAAATACATGTGTGTGTGTGTGTGTGTGTGTGTGTGTGTGTGTGTGTGTGTGTGTGTGTGTGTGTGTGTGTGTGTGTGCGTGTGTGTGTGTGTGTGTTTGTGTGTGTGTGTGTGTGTGTGTGTGTGTGTGCACGCGCTGTAATGGCCTTCATATGCTTGTGGTTAGACGAAAGGAAGGGACTGAGCGAAATGATTCGACCTTCTGTTTCAACACCTGACAAGACTCACTCACTCGTTTTTTAATAAAAACATCATAAAATATGGCTAGTAAGAGGTGGCTAACAATGCAGCTAAAAAATTACCCTATTCCGCCCATCATGTCCTCTAAAAAACATCTCAAAAGCGCCAACAATACTCCACTTGCATGGCCTGAATATCACCCAATATTAGTGATATTGTTATCATAAGAGCTAACACAGAGGAACTACTTTTAGCAACGCCATGCTCACAGAGCGCTAACTAGCGTCTGATGCTATATTGACATATTGAGCGGCTGTTGGTGAAATTAGAGTAGATTTCTTTATTTACACCCGCAGGTAAACTAGTATGAATTCTAATTTATGATGTAAACGCTCAAGTAAGTGCAGACATTGTACAGTAAGTGATTTTTTAAATTATGTTTGTATATCTTGTTCAGCACGTAGCAATACTGCTACATGATGCTTAGTGTTTAGCACACAGCTTCTAAAACTTGGAGGTCATCCTCCTTATATTCAGCCTCAAAAATAGAAGCTTCTGCATCGTTATTCGTCCCAAAGTAGTCTTTGTTGTCTCTCATCAAGTCTGCCATGATTAGTAGTCTTTTTTTGTTGTTGAAGGGAAAGTGAGCGCAGCGATGCGTCTGTGAAATTATTACTTAAAATGATCAAAATAAGTAAATATTACATATTATAAATGTTACTACATGACATATATAATTACATCATGTATATATTACATGTTATTATGAATGTTACTAGATACTACATATATACTTACATGATGTATATATTACATGTTATTATGAATGTTACTACATGACATACAGTATATACTTACATCATGTATATATTACATGTTATTATGAATGTTACTACATGACATATATACTTACATCATGTATATATTACATGTTATTATGAATGCTACTAGATACTACATATATACTTACATGATGTATATATTACATGTTATTATGAATGTTACTACATGACATACAGTATATACTTACATGATGTATATATTAAATGTTATTATGAATGTTACTAGATACTACATATATACTTACATCATGTATATATTACATGGTATTATGAATGTTACTACATGACATATATACTTACATCATGCATATATTACATGGTATTATGAATGTTACTACATGACATATATACTTACATCATGTATATATTACATGTTATTATGAATGTTACTAGATACTACATATATACTTACATGATGTATATATTACATGTTATTATGAATGTTACTAGATACTACATATATACTTACATCATGTATATATTACATGTTATTATGAATGTTACTACATGACATACATTATATACTCACATCATGTATATATTACATGTTATTATGAATGTTACTACATGACATATATACTTACATCATGTATATATTACATGTTATTATGAATGTTACTAGATTCTACATATATACTTACATGATGTATATATTACATGTTATTATGAATGTTACTACATGACATATATACTTACATGATGTATATATTACATGTTATTATGAATGTTACTACATGACATATATACTTACATCATGTATATATTACATGTTATTATGAATGTTACTACATGACATACATTATATACTCACATCATGTATATATTACATGTTATTATGAATGTTACTACATGAAATACATACTTACATCATGTATATATTACATGTTATTATGAATGTTACTAGATACTACATATATACTTACATGATGTATACATTACATGTTATTATGAATGTTACTACATGACATATATACTTCCATCATGTATATATTACATGTTATAATGAATGTTAATACATGAAATACATTATATACTTACATCATGCATATATTACATGTTATTATGAATGTTACTACATGACATACAGTATATACTTACATGATGTATATATTACATGTTATTATGAATGTTACTACATGACATATATACTTACATGATGTATACATTACATGTTATTATGAATGTTACTACATGACATACAGTATATACTTACATGATGTATATATTACATGGTATTATGAATGTTACTACATGACATATATACTTACATGATGTATATATTACATGGTATTATGAATGTTACTACATGACATATATACTTACATGATGTATATATTACATGTTATTATGAATGTTACTACATGACATATATACTTCCATCATGTATATATTACATGTTATTATGAATGTTACTAGATACTAGATATATACTTACATGATGTATATATTACATGTTATTATGAATGTTACTACATGACATATATACTTCCATCATGTATATATTACATGTTATTATGAATGTTACTACATGACATACATTATATACTTACATCATGTATATATTACATGTTATTATGAATGTTACTACATGACATACAGTATATACTTACATCATGTATATATTACATGGTATTATGAATGTTACTACATGACATATATACTTACATCATGTATATATTACATGTTATTTCAAATGTTACTACATGACATATATACTTACATCATGTATATATTACATGTTATTATGAATGTTACTACATGACATATATACTTACATCATGTATATATTACATGTTATTATGAATGTTACTACATGACATATACACTTGCATCATGTATATATTACATGTTATTTCGAATGTTACTACATGACATATATACTTACATCATGTATATATGACATGTTATTATGAATGTTACTACATGACATATATACTTACATGATGTATATATTACATGTTATTATGAATGTTACTACATGACATATATACTTACATCATGTATATATTACATGTTATTATGAATGTTACTAGATACTACATATATACTTACATCATGTATATATTACATGTTATTATGAATGTTATTACATGACATATATACTTACATCGTGTATATATTACATGTTATTATGAATGTTACTACATGACATATATACTTACATCATGTATATATTACATGTTATAATGAATGTTACTCTATATGTATATATACTTACATCATGTATATATCATCACCATGTATATATTACATGTTATTATGAGTGTTACTACATGACATATATACTTACATCATGTATATATTACATGTTATTATGAATGTTACTACATTACATATATACTTACATCATGTATATATTAAATGTTATTATGAATGTTACTAGATACTACATATATACTTACATCATGTATATATTACATGTTATTATAAATGTTACTACATGGCATATACACTTACATCATGTATATATTACATGTTATTATGAATGTTACTACATGACATATATACTTACATCATGTACTGTATATATTACATGTTATTATGAATGTCACTACATGACATATATACTTACATCATGTATATATTAAATGTTATTATGAATGTTACTAGATACTACATATATACTTACATCATGTATATATTACATGTTATTATGAATGTTACTCTATATGTATATATACTTAAATCATGTATATATCATCACCATGTATATATTACATGTTATTATGAATGTTACTACATGACATATATACTTACATCATGTATATATTACATGTTATTATGAATGTTACTACATTACATATATACTTACATCATGTATATATTAAATGTTATTATGAATGTTACTAGATACTACATATATACTTACATCATGTATATATTACATGTTATTATAAATGTTACTACATGGCATATACACTTACATCATGTATATATTACATGTTATTATGAATGTTACTACATGACATATATACTCACATCATGTACTGTATATATTACATGTTATTATGAATGTCACTACATGACATATATACTTACATCATGTATATATTACATGTTATTATGAATGTTACTAGATACTACATATATACTTACATCATGTATATATTACATGTTATTATGAATGTTACTACATGACATATATACTTACATCATGTATATATTACATGTTATTATGAATGTTACTACATGACATATATACTTACATCATGAATATATTACAAGTTATTATGAATGTTACTAGATACTACATATATACTTACATCATGTATATATTACATGTTATTATGAATGTTACTACATGACATACAGTATATACTTACATCATGTATATATTACATGTTATTATGAATGTTACTACATGACATATATACTTACATTATGTATATATTACATGTTATTATGAATGCTACTAGATACTACATATATACTTACATGATGTATATATTACATGTTATTATGAATGTTACTACATGACATACAGTATATACTTACATGATGTATATATTAAATGTTATTATGAATGTTACTAGATACTACATATATACTTACATCATGTATATATTACATGGTATTATGAATGTTACTACATGACATATATACTTACATCATGCATATATTACATGGTATTATGAATGTTACTACATGACATATATACTTACATCATGTATATATTACATGTTATTATGAATGTTACTAGATACTACATATATACTTACATGATGTATATATTACATGTTATTATGAATGTTACTAGATACTACATATATACTTACATCATGTATATATTACATGTTATTATGAATGTTACTACATGACATACATTATATACTCACATCATGTATATATTACATGTTATTATGAATGTTACTACATGACATATATACTTACATCATGTATATATTACATGTTATTATGAATGTTACTAGATACTACATATATACTTACATGATGTATATATTACATGTTATTATGAATGTTACTACATGACATATATACTTACATGATGTATATATTACATGTTATTATGAATGTTACTAGATACTACATATATACTTACATCATGTATATATTACATGTTATTATGAATGTTACTACATGACATACATTATATACTCACATCATGTATATATTACATGTTATTATGAATGTTACTACATGAAATACATACTTACATCATGTATATATTACATGTTATTATGAATGTTACTAGATACTACATATATACTTACATGATGTATATATTACATGTTATTATGAATGTTACTACATGACATATATACTTCCATCATGTATATATTACATGTTATAATGAATGTTACTACATGAAATACATTATATACTTACATCATGTATATATTACATGTTATTATGAATGTTACTACATGACATACTGTATATACTTACATGATGTATATATTACATGTTATTATGAATGTTACTACATGACATATATACTTACATGATGTATATATTACATGTTATTATGAATGTTACTACATGACATACAGTATATACTTACATGATGTATATATTACATGGTATTATGAATGTTACTACATGACATATATACTTACATGATGTATATATTACATGTTATTATGAATGTTACTACATGACATATATACTTCCATCATGTATATATTACATGTTATTATGAATGTTACTAGATACTACATATATACTTACATGATGTATATATTACATGTTTTTATGAATGTTACTACATGACATATATACTTCCATCATGTATATATTACATGTTATTATGAATGTTACTACATGACATACATAATATACTTACATCATGTATATATTACATGTTATTATGAATGTTACTACATGACATACAGTATATACTTACATCATGTATATATTACATGGTATTATGAATGTTACTACATGACATATATACTTACATCATGTATATATTACATGTTATTTCAAATGTTACTACATGACATATATACTTACATCATGTATATATTACATGTTATTATGAATGTTACTACATGACATATATACTTACATCATGTATATATTACATGTTATTATGAATGTTACTACATGACATATACACTTGCATCATGTATATATTACATGTTATTTCGAATGTTACTACATGACATATATACTTACATCATGTATATATGACATGTTATTATGAATGTTACTACATGACATATATACTTACATCATGTATATATTACATGTTATTATGAATGTTACTACATGACATATATACTTACATCATGTATATATTACATGTTATTATGAATGTTACTAGATACTACATATATACTTACATCATGTATATATTACATGTTATTATGAATGTTATTACATGACATATATACTTACATCGTGTATATATTACATGTTATTATGAATGTTACTACATGACATATATACTTACATCATGTATATATTACATGTTATTATGAATGTTACTCTATATGTATATATACTTACATCATGTTTATATCATCACCATGTATATATTACATGTTATTATGAGTGTTACTACATGACATATATACTTACATCATGTATATATTACATGTTATTATGAATGTTACTACATTACATATATACTTACATCATGTATATATTAAATGTTATTATGAATGTTACTAGATACTACATATATACTTACATCATGTATATATTACATGTTATTATAAATGTTACTACATGGCATATACACTTACATCATGTATATATTACATGTTATTATGAATGTTACTACATGACATATATACTTACATCATGTACTGTATATATTACATGTTATTATGAATGTCACTACATGACATATATACTTACATCATGTATATATTAAATGTTATTATGAATGTTACTAGATACTACATATATACTTACATCATGTATATATTACATGTTATTATGAATGTTACTCTATATGTATATATACTTACATCATGTATATATCATCACCATGTATATATTACATGTTATTATGAATGTTACTACATGACATATATACTTACATCATGTATATATTACATGTTATTATGAATGTTACTACATTACATATATACTTACATCATGTATATATTAAATGTTATTATGAATGTTACTAGATACTACATATATACTTACATCATGTATATATTACATGTTATTATAAATGTTACTACATGGCATATACACTTACATTATGTATATATTACATGTTATTATGAATGTTACTACATGACATATATACTTACATCATGTACTGTATATATTACATGTTATTATGAATGTCACTACATGACATATATATTTACATCATGTATATATTACATGTTATTATGAATGTTACTAGATACTACATATATACTTACATCATGTATATATTACATGTTATTATGAATGTTACTACATGACATATATACTTACATCATGTATATATTACATGTTATTATGAATGTTACTACATGACATATATACTTACATCATGAATATATTACATGTTATTATGAATGTTACTAGATACTACATATATACTTACATCATGTATATATTACATGTTATTATGAGTGTTACTACATGACATATATACTTACATCATGTATATATTACATGTTATTATGAGTGTTACTACATGACATATATACTTACATCATGTATATATTACATGTTATTATGAATGTTACTACATGACATATATACTTACATCATGTATATATTACATGTTATTATGAATGTTACTACATGACATATATACTTACATCATGTATATATTACATGTTATTATGAGTGTTACTACATGACATATATACTTACATCATGTATATATTACATGTTATTATGAGTGTTACTACATGACATATATACTTACATCATGTATATATTACATGTTATTATGAATGTTACTACATGACATACAGTATATACTTACATCATGAATATATTACATGTTATTATGAATGTTACTAGATACTACATATATACTTACATCATGTATATATTACATGTTATTATGAGTGTTACTACATGACATATATACTTACATCATGTATATATTACATGTTATTATGAGTGTTACTACATGACATATATACTTACATCATGTATATATTACATGTTATTATGAATGTTACTACGTGACATATATACTTACATCATGTATATATTACATGTTATTATGAATGTTACTACATGACATATATACTTACATCATGTATATATTACATGTTATTATGAGTGTTACTACATGACATATATACTTACATCATGTATATATTACATGTTATTATGAATGTTACTACATGACATATATACTTACATCATGAATATATTACATGTTATTATGAATGTTACTAGATACTACATATATACTTACATCATGTATATATTACATGTTATTATGAATGTTACTACATGACATATATACTTACATCATGTATATATTACATGTTATTATGAATGTTACTTCATGACATATATACTTACATCACGTATATATTACATGTTATTATGAATGTTACTACATGACATATATACTTACATCATGTATATATTACATGTTATTATGAATGTTACTACATGACATATATACTTACATCATGTATATATTACATGTTATTATGAATGTTACTACATTACATATATACTTACATCATGTATATATTAAATGTTATTATGAATGTTACTAGATACTACATATATACTTACATCATGTATATATTACATGTTATTATGAATGTTACTACATGACATTTATACTTACATCATGTACTGTATATATTACATGTTATTATGAATGTCACTACATGACATATATACTTACATCATGTATATATTACATGTTATTATGAATGTTACTACATGACATATATACTTACATCATGTATATATTACATGTTATTATGAATGTTACTACATGACATATATACTTACATCATGTATATATCACATGTAATTATGAATGTTACTACATGACATATATACTTACATCATGTATATATTACATGTTATTATGAATGTTACTAGATACTACATATATGCTTACATCATGTATATATTACATGTTATTATGAATGTTACTACATGACATATATACTTACATCATGTATATATTACATGTTATTATGAATGTTACTACATGACATATATACTTACATCATGTATATATTACATGTTATTATGAATGTTACTACATGACATATATACTTACATCATGTATATATTACATGTTATTATGATTGTTACTAGATACTACATATATACTTACATCATGTATATATTACATGTTATTATGAATGTTACTACATGACATATATACTTACATCATGTATATATTACATGTTGTTATGAATGTTACTACATGACATATATACTTACATCATGTATATATCACATGTAATAATGAATGTTACTACATGACATATATACTTAAATCATGTATATATTACATGTTATTATGAATGTTACTAGATACTACATATATACTTACATCATGTATATATTACATGTTATTATGAATGTTACTACATGACATATATACTTACATCATGTATATATTACATGTTATTATGAATGTTACTAGATACTACATATATACTTACATCATGTATATATTACATGTTATTATGAATGTTACTACATGACCTATATACTTACATCATGTATATATCACATGTAATTATGAATGTTACTACATGACATATATACTTAAATCATGTATATATTACATGTTATTATGAATGTTACTAGATACTACATATATACTTACATGATGTATATATTACATGTTATTATGAATGTTACTACATGACATATATACTTACATCATGTATATATTACATGTTATTATGAATGTTTCTAGATACTACATATATACTTACATCATGTATATATTACATGTTATTATGAATGTTACTACATGACATATATACTTACATCATGTATATATTACATGTTATTATGAATGTTACTAGATACTACATATATACTTACATCATGTATACAATAAATGTTATTATGAGTGTTACTACATTACATGTATATTTATACTTATACTACTTATACTTAATGCAGTCCCCCTTTAAAAGTAGAGTTCAATAAAGAGAAAACGTCTCAACGTTAGAAAGTCATTAGTTTGTGGTGGTTACCATGGTTACGACACCAGGAACATGAAAAAACCAAAATAATTTCTTCTTCTCTTCCATCAGAGGACGTCTTCTCAGAGGTCAACGACCCGGCGTGGATGGCCCGCCTCTCGGTGACGCTGTCCGGAGATTACCATGACAACGTCTTCGTCCCCAACGCGCCGCCGTCCTCCGACTGCGAGCTCCTCCCCCGCGCCGGCTTGGACTCATCGTCCTCCTTCTCCACCTTTGGTAAAAAAAAACTCTTAAAAATCGGTCCACGACAAAGTCTCTTTCTCACCTTTACCTGCCCTCAGGTAAAAGTCCGGAGAAGGACGGCCCACTGGGCGGAGCCTTGTTGTCGGAGGTGAGCACCCTCTTCGAGATGCTGATGACGCAGAAGGCCGACGCCCACCCCGGCCCCCGAGCCGACGTCCTCTACCGACTGTCCTCGGCGTGCCGGCGCTCGCTGGACTCGGACGGCAACAGCGGACCAATCAGGGGCCTGGCCCCGCCCCCTGCACGCTTTTAACACTGGAAACAAGGAGAGAGAGAGGAGTCATGTGATCAGAAAGCATACTTGTCAATTTAAACCAGGGGTGTCCAAAATGTGGCCCGGGGGCCTTTTACAGCCCCTAACTAATGTTTTAACATCCATCCATCCATCCATCTTCTTCCGCTTATCCGAGGTCGGGTCGCGGGGGCAGCAGCCTAAGCAGGGACGCCCAGACTTCCCTCTCCCCAGCCACTTCGTCCAGCTCTTCCCGGCGGATCCCGAGGCGTTCCCAGGCCAGCCGGTAGACATAGTCTTCCCAACGAGTCCTGGGTCTTCCCCGTGGCCTTCTACCGGTTGGACGTGCCCTAAACACCTCCCTGGGGAGGCGTTCGGGTGGCATCCTGAGCAGATGCCCGAACCACCTCACCTGGCTCCTCTCCATGTGGAGGAGCAGCGGCTTTACTTTGAGCTCCTCCCGGATGGCAGAGCTTCTCACCCTATCTCTAAGGGAGAGCCCCGCCACCCGGCGGAGGAAACTCATTTGGGCCGCTTGTACCCGTGATCTTGTACTTTCGGTCATAACCCAAAGCTCATGACCATAGGTGAGGATGGGAACGTAGATCGGCCGGTAAATTGAGAGCTTTGCCTTCCGGCTCAGCTCCTTCTTCACCACAACGGATCGATACAGCGTCCGCATTACTGAAGACGCCGCACCGATCCGCCTGTCCATCTCACGATCCACTCTTCCCTCACTCGTGAACAAGACTCCGAGGTACTTGAACTCCTCCACTTGGGGCAGGGTCTCCTCCCCAACCCGGAGATGGCACTCCACCCTTTTCTGGGCAAGAACCATAGACTCGGACTTGGAGGTGCTGATTCTCATCCCAGTCGCTTCACACTCGACTGCGAACCGATCCAGTGAGAGCTGAAGATCCTGGCCAGATGAAGCCATCAGGACCACATCATCTGCAAAAAGCAGAGACCTAATCCTGCAGCTACCAAACCAGATCCCCTCAACGCCTTGACTGCGCCTAGACATTCTGTCCATAAAAGTTATGAACAGAATCGGTGACAAAGGGCAGCCTTGGCGGAGTCCAACCCTCACTGGAAACGGGTCCGACTTACTGCCGGCAATGCGGACCAAGCTCTGACACTGATCATACAGGGAGCGGACCGCCACAATCAGACAGTCCGATACCCCATACTCTCTAAACACTCCCCACAGGACTTCCCAAGGGACACGGTCGAATGCCTTCTCCAAGTCCACAAAGCACATGTAGACCGGTTGGGCAAACTCCCATGCACCCTCAAGGACCCTGCCGAGAGTATAGAGCTGGTCCACAGTTCCACGACCAGGACGAAAACCACACTGTTCCTCCTGAATCCGAGGTTTGACTATTCGGCGTAGCCTCCTCTCCAGTACACCAGAATAGACCTTACCGGGACAGCTGAGAAGAGTGATCCCACGATAGTTAGAACACACCCTCCGGTTCCCCTTCTTAAAGAGAGGAACCACCACCCCGGTCTGCCAATCCAGAGGTACCGCCCCCCATGTCCATGCGATGTTGCAGAGTCTTGTCAACCAAGACAGCCCCACAGCATCCAGAGCCTTAAGGAACTCCGGGCGGTTCTCATCCACCCCCGGGACCTTGCCACCGAGGAGCTTTTTAACTACCTCAGCAACCTCAGCCCCAGAAATAGGAGAGCCCACCACAGATTCCCCAGGCACTGCTTCCTCATAGGAAGACGTGCTGGTAGGATTGAGGAGGTCTTCGAAGTATTCCCTCCACCGATCCACAACATCCGCAGTCGAGGTCAGCAGAACACCATCCCCACCAAACACGGTGCTAGGTTTTTTAAGCTAATTTAGCAGGGTCCAAAATGTTGTTACTTGACGAATGTTACCTATTAGCATGCTAACATTAGTAGGCTAGCTTTTTTAAGCTAATTTAGCACCGTCCAAAATTTTGTTACTTGATGAATGCTACCTATTAGCATGCTAACAATAGTAGGCCAGCTTTTTTTAAGCTAATTTAGCAGGGTCCAAAATGTTGTTACTCGATGAATGCTACCTATTAGCATGCTAATAATAGTAGGCTAGCTTTTTC
Source organism: Entelurus aequoreus (assembly GCF_033978785.1). NCBI lineage: Eukaryota > Metazoa > Chordata > Actinopteri > Syngnathiformes > Syngnathidae > Entelurus > Entelurus aequoreus. The sequence goes on from NC_084758.1 coordinate 6,462,618, forward strand.
AAGCTAATTTAGCAACGTCCAAAATTGTGTTACGTGACGAATGCTATCTATTAGCATGCTAACATTAGTAGGCTAGCTTTTTTAAGCTAATTTAGCAGGGTCCAAAATTGTGTTACTTGATGAATGCTACCTATTACCTTGCTAACATTAGTAGGCTAGCTTTTCTAAGCTAATTTAGCAGGGTCCAAAATGTTACTTGACGAATGCTACCTATTAGCATTCTAACATTAGTAGGCTAGTTTTTTCAAGCTAATTTAGCAACGTTCAAAATTGTGTTACGTGACGAATGCTATCTATTAGCATGCTAAAATTAGTAGGCTAGCTTTTTTAAGCTAATTTAGAAACGTCCAAAATTTTGTTACGTGACGAATGCTACCAATTACCTTGCTAACATTAGTAGGCTAGCTTTTTTAAAGCTAATTTAGCAACGTCCCAAATTTTGTTACGTGACGAATGCTACCTATTGCCTTGCTAACATTAGTAGGCTAGCTTTTTCAAGCTAATTTAGCAATGTCCAACATTTTGTTACGTGACGAATGCTACCTATTACCTTGCTAATATTAGTAAGCTAGGTTTTTAAACTAATTTAGCAGGGTCCAAAATGTTGTTACTTGACGAATGCTACCAATTAGCATGCTAACAATAGTAGACATGCTTTTTAAATAATTTTGCTCATATTTGTTATTTGACGCTGTCTGGCCAGGGTGCTAACCGTTAGCATTTCAGTTCGACTTTGGCTCCTTAGCATTCACAGGGAATTTCTACCCATATTGCATTTTCTTGTCCTTTGGAAAAAATATATACGTTGTCCTGGTTTTGAAGGTGAAAACCAAAACGGCCCCCCGCATCATTTTGATTTGTCAATCTGTGGCCCTCGGTGGAAAAAGCTTGGGCACCCCTGATTTAAACTTGTGTTACATTGTGATCTTGCAGGGAGGAGGTAGAACACAACTGAGTTTGCAGTTGTCAGTGTCAACAAAACTAATACCGGGGTGCCTCGGTCTACACCTTAGTCCTCTAAAGTCCTGAATATGTCCCCCAAAGACAAAAACATTGAAAATGAATCCATTGCAGACAATATGACAAAACACATTTTATAGGGAATAGTTACAATACATTTTTTCTCACCATCTTTATTACCTTTAGTGCTAACACTTGCAACTTTTTTTGGCCCCATGGTGGAATATTTTGCAGTGGTAGTGAATAAAAACCAGTACTCGTGCACAGATTCTTTGTGAGGACAGGAGGAACCGGGGGCGCCCCGGTAGTGGTCAACGTAGTGGTCAACATAGTGGTTAACGTAGCCTGCAGCTGCCGAGTGGCAGGAAGTGATTAATGGGGACGTTTGTTGGAAACAATGAAGAGGAAACAGGAAGTAGTTTCATAAAAGAATGTTTCTGTGTGGCAGCTAATGACCACAAGACTCTTTTGATGTTTTTTACTTCTGGATCCAACATGAAAGTTAAAAGGGAGAGGGGGGGGGGGGTCTCAGACCTGCTGAGAACACATGTGGACCACGTTTAAGGTTCAATTAGTGGACCTTCTTGTCGAAACAAAAAGAACAGCACTTTGTACATATTTTTGTGAAGTAATCTACTCTTTTTTTCTTACTTTTTATCTAATAAAAAAATCTTTATACCAATTAAATGTGTATGTTGACACACACACACACACACACACACACACATATATATATATATATATATATATATATATATATATATATATATATATATATATATATATATATGCATATATATATATATATATATATATATATATATATATATATATATGCATATATATATATATATATATATATATATATATATATATATATATATATATATATATATATATATATATATATATATATACATGTATGTGTATATATATATATATATACATGTATGTGTATATATATGTGTATATATATATATGCATATATATATATATATATATGCATATATATATATATATGCATATATATATATATGCATATATATATATATATATATATATATATATATATATATATATATATATATATATACATATATATATAAATAGATACAGTATATGTGTATGTGTATATGTATATATATATATATATATATATATATATATATATATATATATGTATGTGTATATATATATATATATGTGTATATATATATATATATATGCATATATATATATATATATATATATATATATATATATATATATATATATATATATATATATATATATATATATATATGCATATATATATATAAGAGGGGAATATATTTGAACTACAATTCACCAACTCAAGTATTTCATATATATATATATATATATATATATATATATATATATGAAATACTTGACTTTCAGTGAATTCTAGCTATATATATATATATATATATATATATATATATATATATATATATATATATATATATATATATATATATATATATATATTTATTTTATTATACATATAAATAAAAGAAATACTTGAATTTCAGTGTTCTGGAGGCTATCCAGTAGATGGCAGTATTGTCCTGTTTAAGAGTGTCACAACATTGCTGTTTACGCAGACAAACTGCTTTACGGTAGACTAAACGTGACTGCTGTTGTTGTGTGTTGTTACCGCACTGGGAGGACGTTAATGAAACTGCCTAACAATAAACCCACATAAGAAACCAAGAACTCGCCCTCGATCATTCTACAGTTATGACATCATTGGGCAGGCAAGCTGTTTATATTGTGGGAAAGCGGACGTGAGAACAGGCTGTCCCCACTCAGGTGGGGGCGTGGCCTCCAGCTCCGGCTGGAATACAGGGAGTTTGTCGGGAGAACATTTCTGCCGGGAGGTTATCGGGAGAGGCGCTGAATACCGGGAGTCTCCCGGTAAAAACGGGAGGGTTGGCAAGTATGCTGATCAAGAGTGAACATTTGCAACGGAACTTGTGACGTGTTGCCCTCCAAAAAGCGGGAGAGTGAAGTGGAAGCATCACTCAAGGCAGGCAGGTAAAGAAAGCACTGCATGTAAGTACCTGTTCCTTGTCTTGTTGCTGCTTCTAAATGAAATATACCCTCGCTATACCGACTGTGTGTTATGTTGGAGTGAGCATAATATGTTTACTAGCAATTAACTTGTCTTATTATAGCCAAACATGTAGTAGCTAATGCTAGCTAATTGTTAGCACTAGCTTGCTCCCATTACCTATAAAGCCACTACTGCTTTGGTTAGCAGCACATTAGCTCATCTTGCAACTAGGTTTTAGGGCAGGGGTCACCAACCTTTTTGAAACCAAGAGCTACTACTTGGGTACTGATTAATGCGAAGGGCTACCAGTTTGATACACATTTAAATAAATTGACAGAAATAGCCAATTTGCTCAATTTACCTTTAACTCTATGTTATTATTAATAATTAATGATATTTATCATTGTGGAAACACTGATCATCTTAATGATTTCTCACAATAAATATATATAGAAACGGATAAATATCAATATGCAACACTTTATTTTTATATTTTCTCTAAGTGCACATTTTTCAAATTGAACATTTTCAAATGATCACTTCTAAGACATCCATCCATCCATTTTCTACCGCTTATTCCCTTCGGGGTCGCGGGGGGCGCTGGAGCCTATCTCAGCTACAATCGGGCGGAAGGCGGGGTACACCCTGGACAAGTCGCCACCTCATCGCAGGGCCAAGACAGTCTTGTGAAATCTCAATATCCCATTTTAACTAGCTAGCCACTAACATTTTTTAACAAATCATGAATTACTTTGCACCATGTTTGTACAAATAACTCATGTAAAATATAAAAGTCAACTCTCAAATGTTTAAATAAATCATGTCACACTTTGAACTGGACACCAAATCTGTTATCTGTTTCTTTGTCAGTTAGTGAAGACCAAGTCTTTAAAATATTTTCTTGGATTTTCAAATTCTATTTGAGTTTTGTCTCTCTTAGAATTAAAAATGTCGAGCAAAGCGAAGACTAGCTTGCTAGTAAATAAATACAATTTTAAAAATAGAGGCAGCTCACTGGTAAGTGCTGCTATTTGAGCTATTTTTAGAACAGGCCAGCGGGCTACTCATCTGGTCCTTACGGGCTACCTGGTGCCCGCGGGCACCGCGTTGGTGACCCCTGTTTTAGGGTGACCATTTCCATGACACCAAAAAGGAGGACATTATGCGGCATATGACACCAAAAAGGAGGACATTATGCGGCATATCAATACATTACTATGGTGTACATAGGACTCTGGTATACTCTTATTTATAGTACAATTTTGAGTGGTTTAAAGATGATGTTTGTGTGGCTGAATAGGAAAAAACATTAAAGTCAAGTGTTTGTTAACAGTATTTGTATTTATTCAATAGGTGAGGGCGGACCTACGTCACTTCCGCCTACCAATCCCCTAGCAACCGGGAATTCGTTGAAAACAAACCAGCTCACAGCGAACACAGCATTGACAGAAAAAGCATTTAACGAGCGTTGTGGCTTGGAAGTCGGCGTTAAATCCTTCATTTACGCATTTTTACTTATTCGCATATCGTGTGAAAAAACGAAAATGTATTATTTGCGTCAGACTCGTCTCGGTGAACTTTAAAGCTTCTCAGGCTTAGCTTAGCTTGCTAGTTAGCTTAGCCTGCGCGCTACTAAGAAAGAGACGCGGAAGTTATCAACAACGAGATCAAGTGTTAGTGTATAAAATATTGAGAGATTTGAGGGCTGCATGTATGCACTTTGTCTGTGTTATTATTATTATTATTGGCTTTTATCTAGTTTGCACTTTGTCTGTGTTATTACTATTATCATTATTATCAACTCACTCTATTTTTTATTTTCCTATTTTAATGATGTTGGATCTGTGTTGTTGTTGTTGTTGTTGTTGTTGGGGACAAGTGTTGTAAATTAGCTTTGGCTACAAACACTGTGATGCATGCATCGGATAACTGTTTCAGATGTCTATGTTTTTGTATCTGTCCCTATTTCAAATAAACCTCTATAATAATAATTATAATAATAATTGTTTAAGTACAACAAAGGAGAGTTTAAACAGAGAAGGGGGAGGTGGCAAAATAACCTAATAAGGAAAGTAATACCAAGATTACGGGTAAATAATACTGGAATGTCCGGCAAAAAACCCCAAAAGAAAGCAGACTGACCCCTAGTAGCCCGGTCCTTGTAAGTTGTAGCCTCGTGAAGGCGCAGTACAGCAGGCGAATAATGTACAAAATATGTCTTTGTATTGAAAAGTCTTGCAGACAGCATTTTGCAACTGTCTTGAAAAGTTGATTAAATGGCAACATGAAAATTATAGGGTTTATTGGTTTTTAAAAACCCAACTGTTAAGTGCAAATTTAAACGAAACCCGTTTTCGAAAATAGCTAGCTAGGCTATAGACTATATAGTACAGGGGTCACCAACGCGGTGCCCGCGGGCACCAGGTAGCCCGTTTGGACCAGATGAGTAGCCCGCTGGCCTGTTCTAAAAATAGCTCAAATAGCAGCACTTACCAGTAAGCTGCCTCTATTTTTTAAATTGTATTTATTTACTAGCAAGCTGGTCTCGCTTTGCCCGACATTTTTAATTCTAAGAGAGACAAAACTCAAATAGAATTTGAAAATCCAAGAAAATATTTTAAAGACTTGGTCTTCACTTGTTTAAATAAATTCATTAATTTTTTTTACTTTGCTTCTTATAACTTTCAGAAAGACAATTTTAGAGAAAAAATACAACCTTAAAAATGATTTTAGGATTTTTAAACACATATACCTTTTTACCTTTTAAATTCCTTCCTCTTCTTTCCTGACAATTTAAATCAATGTTCAAGTAAATTTATTTTTTTTATTGTAAAGAATAATAGATACATTTTAATTTAATTCTTCATTTTAGCTTCTGTTTTTTCGACGAAGAATATTTGTGAAATATTTCTTCAAACTTATTATGATTAAAATTCAAAAAAAATATTCTGGCAAATCTAGAAAATCTGTAAAATCAAATTTAAATCTTATTTCAAAGTCTTTAGAATTTTTTTTTACATTTTTGTTCTGGAAAATCTAGAAGAAATAATGATTTGTCTTTGTTAGAAATATAGCTTGGTCCAATTTGTTATATATTCTAACAAAGTGCAGATTGGATTTTAACCTATTTAAAACATGTCATCAAAATTGTAAAATTAATCTTAATCAGGAAAAATTACTAATGATGTTCCATAAATTGTTTTTTTAATTTTTTCAAAAAGATTCGAATTAGCTAGTTTTTCTCTTCTTTTTTTCGGTTGAATTTTGAATTTTAAAGAGTCGAAATTGAAAATAAACTATGTTTCAAAATTTAATTGTCATTTTTTTCGTGTTTTCTCCTCTTCTAAACCGTTCAATTAAGTGTAAATATCATTAATTATTAATAATAACATAGAGTTAAAGGTAAATTGAGCAAATTGGCTATTTCTGGCAATTTATTTAAGTGTGTATCAAACTGGTAGCCCTTCGCATTAATCAGTACCCAAGAAGTAGCTCTTGCTTTCAAAAAGGTTGGTGACCCCTGCTATATAGTATATACCGCATGTTATTTTTGTACAACAACAACTTCAGCTGTCGAACGTTATAAGGTACAAATTCAACAAGTACAACGTTAGCACGGACGGTATAGCCAAGTTGTGGTTAAGAAGGTGGATTTTTGTTCCTTATATTTACCAGAAATTAAGTGATCCGAACACACGACCCGGGACTTTGGGGGACTCCAGTGAGAACCGTCCTCGTTTTCCCGGTGTTTGTCTCGTCTCTGTGGGCTTTTATCACGCTTTGGCAGAACAAAATACAACCTTTGTTTTCCCTGTTTCCAGTTGTGGTTAGCACAACCAAAAACAACACAGTTTTTCGGCATTTTGGAGGCAGAACGACGGGTTTAACCAGCGTAGGTCGACAGGTTAAAGAGTAATGGCAACGGTTTGTTTTCAACGCCAGTCTGGTTGCTATGGCTCGAAGAACCTGTATGTAGCTCAGTTGCCCGGATGTCGGCCCTCACCTATACATTGTGGTGTTCAAAAAGTGACCACTGAGATGAATCTTTTCAAGTGCAGAGTGCCACAAAGCATAACATGTGTGGACTTAAATGTAAACAACAATTAACAGGTAACATATATAATTTGACATCAGACGTGCACACTGTGGCCACACCAGCGTCACACCTGTCCCAAACCTGACATCATAACAATTTAAATGTTTTATTAAAATAATTTTCTGATATAAGTGATTTTGCCCTCTTACAATGACAATAACAAAAAAAACATGTTTTTCATAACCTATGTGCTAGTATTGTATGTCTGGCTGCGGGTCCTGCCTTTAAAAGAAATGTTACCCCTTTCAGAGATGACATTTAGTTCCTGTAACTTTCTGTCTGTAAAATACATCTTTTTATTAGCATTTATGAAATCTAGTGACAATATTTCATGGATAATGTCCTTAGATTAACATTCTTAATAAATGGCAGTAAAATAAGCACACATCTGATTGAGGAGTCAGAGTGTTACAACCTGGCATTTACACATTGTGTGGTGTTGGGGTTGTCCGACTTTTTGTGTGGCCATAAACGCAGCACTGGCTAAGTGCCATGAGTGCGTGTGTTGGTGTAGGTGAGACAGAGCGAGCGGCTTCTGTTGAAACGACGGATGACAACGTTGGTTTAAGCCTGGTTTGTATGGCAGAAAATTACCAGTTTTTATAGATAAAAGGTTTTTTTATTCATGTTTTTGGTGTGGTTACAAATAGGGATGTCCGATAATGGCTTTTTGCCGATATCCGATATTCCGATATTGTCCAACTCTTTAATATCAACCGATACCGATATCAACCGATATATGCAGTCGTGGAATTAACACATTATTATGCCTAATTTGGACAACCATGTATGGTGAAGATAAGGTACTTTTTTAAAAATAATAATAAAATAAGATAACTAAATTAAAAACATTTTGTTGAATAAAAAAGAAAGTAAAACAATATAAAAACAGTTACATAGAAACTAGTAATTAATGACAATGAGTAAAATGAACTGTTAAAGGTTAGTACAATTAGTGGACCAGCAGCACGCACAATCGTGTGTGCTTACGGACTGTATCCCTTGCAGACTGTATTGATATATATTGATATATAATGTAGGAACCAGAATATTGATAACAGAAAGAAATGGGGGGAGGGAGGTTTTTTGGGTTGGTGCACTAATTGTAAGTGTATCTTGTGTTTTTATGTTGATTTAATTAAAAACAAAACAAAAAAAACAAAAAAAAAAAAAACCCGATACGATAATAAAAAAAAACGATACCGATAATTTCCGATATTACATTTGAACAAATTTATCGGCCGATAATATCGGCAGGCCGATATTATCGGACATCCCTAATTAGTAGTATTGTTTTAGTAGTATAATATAAGTAATATACATAGTAAAGTAAAAAATGTGTATATTTGTATGTTCGTAGTATTGTAGTACTACTATAATATAAGTAATATACATAGTAAAGCATAAAAGTAGTATATTTGTATATTAGTAGTATTGTAGTACTACTATAATATAAGTAATATACATAGTAAAGTATAAAAGTAGTATATTTATATATTAGTAGTATTGTAGTACTACTATAATATAAGTAATATACATAGTAAAGTATAAAAGTAGTATATTTGTATATTAGTAGTATTGTAGATGTAGTATAATATAAGTAATATACATAGTAAAGTATAACATTTGTATATCTATATATTAGTAGTATTGTAGTACTACTGTAATATTAGTAATACACATAGTAAAGTATAAAAGTATTATATTTAGTAAAGTATACAAGTAGTATATTTGTATATTAGTAGTATTGTAGTAGTACTATAATGTAAGTATTATACATAGTAAAGTATAAAAGTAGTATATTTGTATATTAGTAGTATTGTAGTACTACTATAATATTAGTAATATACATAGTAAAGTATAAAAGTAGTATATTTGTATATTAGTAGTATTTTAGTAGTACTATAATGTAAGTAATATACATAGTAAGGTATAACATTTGTATATTTGTATATTAGTAGTAGGGATGTCCGATAATGGCTTTTTGCCGATATCCGATATTCCGATATTGTCCAACTCTTTAATTACCGATACCGATATCAACCGATACCGATATCAACCGATATATACAGTCGTGGAATTAACACATTATTATGCCTAATTTGGACAACCATGTATGGTGAAGATAAGGTACTTTTTAAAAATAAATAAATAAATAAGATAACTAAATTAAAAACATTTTGTTGAATAAAAAAGAAAGTAAAACAATATAAAAACAGTTACATAGAAACTAGTAATGAATGAAAATGAGTAAAATTAACTGTTAAAGGTTAGTACTATTAGTGGACCAGCAGCACGCACAATCATGTGTGCTTACGGACTGTATCCCTTGCAGACTGTATTGATATATATTGATATATAATGTAGGAACCAGAATATTGATAACAGAAAGAAATGGGGGGAGGGAGGTTTTTTGGGTTGGTGCACTAATTGTAAGTGTATCTTGTGTTTTTATGTTGATTTAATTAAAAACAAAACAAAAAACAACAACAAAAAAAAAAACCCGATACGATAATTAAAAAAAATGATTCCGATAATTTCCGATATTACATTTTAACGAATTTATCGGCCGATAATATCGGCAGGCCGATATTATCGGACATCCCTAATTAGTAGTATTGTTTTAGTAGTATAATATAAGTAATATACATAGTAAAGTAAAAAATGTGTATATTTGTATGTTAGTAGTATTGTAGTACTACTATAATATAAGTAATATACATAGTAAAGCATAAAAGTAGTATATTTGTATATTAGTAGTATTGTAGTACTACTATAATATAAGTAATATACATAGTAAAGTACAAAAGTAGTATATTTGTATATTAGTAGTATTGTAGATGTAGTATAATATAAGTAATATACATAGTAAAGTATACAATTTGTATATCTATATATTAGTATTATTGTAGTACTACTATAATATTAGTAATATACATAGTAAAGTATAAAAGTAGTATATTTGTATATTAGTAGTATTGTAGTACTACTATAATATTAGTAATATACATAGTAAAGTATAAAAGTAGTATATTTGTATAGTAGTAGTACTATAATGTAAGTAATATACATAGTAAAGTATAAAATTTGTATATTTGTATATTAGTAGTGGGGATGTCCGATAATGGCTTTCTGCCGATATCCGATGTTCCGATATTGTCCAACTCTTTAATTACCGATACCGATATCAACCGATACCGATATCAACCGATATATACAGTCGTGGAATTAACACATTATTATGCCTAATTTGGACAACCATGTATGGTGAAGATAAGGTACTTTTTAAAAATAATAATAAAATAAGATAACTAAATTAAAAACATTTTCTTGAATAAAAAAGAAAGTAAAACAATATAAAAACAGTTACATAGAAACTAGTAAGTAATGAAAATGAGTAAAATTAACTGTTAAAGGTTAGTACTATTAGTGGACCAGCAGCACGCACAATCGTGTGTGCTTACGGACTGTATCCCTTGCAGACTGTATTGATATATATTGATATATAATGTAGGAACCAGAATATTGATAACAGAAAGAAATGGGGGGAGGGAGGTTTTTTGGGTTGGTGCACTAATTGTAAGTGTATCTTGTGTTTTTATGTTGATTTAATTAAAAACAGAACAAAAAAAACAAAAAAAAAACAAAAACGATACGATAATAAAAAAAACGATCCCGATAATTTCCGATATTACATTTTAACGAATTTATCGGCCGATAATATCGGCAGGCCGATATTATCGGACATCCCTAATTAGTAGTATTGTTTTAGTAGTATAATATAAGTAATATACATAGTAAAGTAAAAAATGTGTATATTTGTATGTTAGTAGTATTGTAGTACTACTATAATATAAGTAATATACATAGTAAAGCATAAAAGTAGTATATTTGTATATTAGTAGTATTGTAGTACTACTATAATATAAGTAATATACATAGTAAAGTATAAAAGTAGTATATTTGTATATTAGTAGTATTGTAGTACTACTATAATATAAGTAATATACATAGAAAAGTATAAAAGTAGTATAATTGTATATTAGTAGTATTGTAGATGTAGTATAATATAAGTAATATACATAGTAAAGTATACAATTTGTATATATATTAGTAGTATTGTAGTACTACTATAATATTAGTAATATACATAGTAAAGTATAAAAGTAGTATATTTGTATATTAGTAGTATTGTAGTACTACTATAATATTAGTAATATACATAGTAAAGTATAAAAGTAGTATATTTGTATATTAGTAGTATTTTAGTAGTACTATAATGTAAGTAATATACATAGTAAAGTATAAAATTTGTATATTAGTAGTAGGGATGTCCGATAATGGCTTTTTGCCGATATCCGATATTCCGATATTGTCCAACTCTTTAATTACCGATACCGATATCAACCGATACCGATATCAACCGATATATACAGTCGTGGAATTAACACATTATTATGCCTAATTTGGACAACCATGTATGGTGAAGATAAGATACTTTTTAAAAAAATAAAATAAAATAAGATAACTCAATTAAAAACATTTTCTTGAATAAAAAAGAAAGTAAAACAATATAAAAACAGTTACATAGAAACTAGTAATTAATGAAAATGAGTAAAATTAACTGTTAAAGGTTAGTACTATTAGTGGACCAGCAGCACGCACAATCATGTGTGCTTACGGACTGTATCCCTTGCAGACTGTATTGATATATATTGATATATAATGTAGGAACCAGAATATTGATAACAGAAAGAAATGGGGGGAGGAAGGTTTTTTGGGTTGGTGCACTAATTGTATGTTTATCTTGTGTTTTTTATGTTGATTTAATAAAAATAAAAAAAATAAAAAAACCATACGGATAATTAAAAAAAACGATACCGATAATTTCCGATATTACATTTTAACGCATTTATCGGCCGATATTATCGGACATCCCTAGTTACAAACAGTTTTGCTCAATAAAGTGATTGATGGAATTCCTGTCCGTAAAGTGTCTCGACAGGCGATAATTGAACTGTGTTGACAAAGATTGTTTTATTCATTGGGGCCACTCTTGTTGTCACCTGTCACTCACAGAGTTGCATTGCAAATTCATACAGAATAAATTGTAATGTGTTTATTTTGTTTAAAGTTCAGATGGGATTTTTGGTTTCCTGCGCGGCATTAATTTGCTGTGCGCAGATGACGCGTGAGCAGTGCGCCATTGCGCAGGCGCGCACCTTAGAGGGAACGTTGGACCCTTGTTTACCTTTTTAACCAATGATAAGCAGATTTGTATCCGACACCGCTCTTAGCCAATCATTTGATATGTTACTGCGTTGGGGGCATTTTTTTACGGTCTATGATTGACTATTGCGCTGCAGCCCAGCCAAGATGAAAAAACTCCGCTCTTCAAGCCTAGTGCCTCAAAAAGGAGGTATTATAAAAGGATTTGTAGTTTGTTGCTACGATAATTATTTGTGGAGTAAATTAAGAGGACATTGTGTGGTGATGCGGCCTGTGTGTGAGTGGTGTGGGGGCTGTAAAGACAATATTGTAAATAAATATGTGCAATTCAACGACTGCTCACTATAATTGGAACTTGTGAGGAGTATCTTCTGATCTAAATACATTTACAGTTTTTCCACTGTTAATAATCAAACTTTCTGCTTTTCTTTCATAGTGCAATGTTGGTTCCTGTAAAATGTGGTCAAACCCAGAGATACGTGGCTGAAACTGAAGGGGGCTTTGACCATTTTGGCACGTTTATTAAGAAGGGTGAGTCAATACTATTTTATTTTTACTCCTTTAATTTAGCTTTTTGGTAGCATCAGGTAAACAATTGATCTTCTCAGTGAAAGCAGTAACATAGCAGTACCAAAAAACACAGAACCTCATTGTTTACCAGAATGGCCTCTAAACACCAGTGGTTCTCAAACTTTTCACACTAAGTACTACCGCAGTGTTTCCCATAAACTGCCAAGTTACCTGTGGCGGTGGGGGCGTGGCTATGGGCGTGGTCACCATGACATCATCGAGTAATTTGCATTATTTACTACAATGATTTGATTTTCTCTAAAAAGGCTCAAAAAATGTATACTTACTAATTAATTATAACAGTTTTGTTTTAAACGTCCATCCATCCATCCATCCATTTTACAATATAATTACAACACTTTATGTACATATTTATATACAGATTTGAACAATAAGTTATTCACTGAAATATATTTATTAATTGTGGTTCTTACAAAAAACATATCTTATGAAATATAAAAGCTAAAATGTCTCAAAGCTCTGCCCCTTTAATTAGTGCATACTAAATAATTTAACTTTAGCCTACTACTACAACCATATTATTTACCAGCAACATAAAGTGAAACAGAGGCAGAGGTGTCCCGCCACAGTCAGTAACAAATAAACAGAAAACAGTAGTGGTGGTAGATAGACACAGAGCTTCATCAAACATCTGATCCACTGAACAAAGAGCTCCAAAAATCTTGAACTTTAGACTGCCATCAGTTTTACTCCCTACACTTAACCATGTGTTTCCTACTGCCTGCAGACTTTGCACCCTTTGTTATATACACATGTTGTGTTTCTAATATAAATACATTTAATAAAGTCAAATACAAATAAGGCAACAAGAGAAGTATCCTACACTTCTCTTTTGTAAAGTAAATCTGAACAGCCGATATGGGCATCTACATCAACTATATGATTTGCCTGAGAAGCTGGAGAGGACAAAAAAAACAAAAAAAACAAAATACATTTTTTAATTTTTTAAATTTTTTTAATTTGTTTTATTTGTGGCGGACATAATTCTTTCGTGGCGGGCCGCCACAAATAAATGAATGTGTGGGAAACCCTGTACCGTATTTTCTGGACTACAGAGCGCACCAGTATACCGTACAAGCCCCGCCCACTACATTTTAGGATCTTCAGATCAGATAGGTCTTTATTGTCATTGCACAAGTACAACAAAACTTTGTTTTCAGCACCTATATTATTTTGTTTTCCCATATATTAGCCGCACCGGACTATAAGCCGCAGATGTATATGTTGTGAAATGAGATATTCACACAAATATTTTGTAAATATTTATTTACATATCTTAATTGTTTCCAAACGGTGTCTGTAACACGGCAAAAAACCGGCTGATCAAACAAAACAGAAGTCATGGTCATGGACCCACGAGCTGCAGAATCTAGCTCTCCAATTAGCTAAACAGACTCAATAACTCCATGGAGACGTTTTTGTGAATTTATGAAACTAAAACAATACAAAAAGAATGCAGTTGTAAGTTATTAATACTGACACGGACACTCGTAAACGTGTTAGCATATTAGCTAATGTGTAACAACGCTCGCTTCCTTATGATAGCACGTACAAATACGCATGAAAACACTCCTACAGAGATTCTACTTCCGGTTCAAAGCTTTAAACGGTGGGAATTCACATTCACCTACAGTAGCCGCACCTGCAGTGGGCGAACTCGACTAGGAGATGGCGCCGCAGCACAAACAATAACGCACCGTTCAATTGTCTTTGCATGTGTTGAAAAAAAACTATTTGCTTTATGGGTGTAAGTGAAGAAAAATCCAAAGCCGCAGGGTTCAAAGCATAGGAAAAAAGTAGTGGCTTATTGTCCGGACTTTTCGGTATATCCAGAAAATAATAGGTCCCAAGTACCACCAAGTGCTAACCCACAGATGACCAAAGACTAAATTTGGTCTTAACTCTTGGAATAAACTAGAAACATAAATAAATAAATAAATCATGATGAATAAAGTTCTGGGCCATTTTTTTAAAAGATCTACACCAGAACTAAACTAGAAATAGATGAGCACTAATGTAACACTATGCTATTGTGAATGTTTGAATTTATATTTTGTTATATTTTATATTATTTTTTTAGTCATAGATAAGCTGGGTCTTCCACTTGAGACTCAGCTTTCATTGACCAATGGGACGGGAACAGAAGTGGATGCTGATGTGTTTGAGGACCTGTTAAAAATGGCAAACCTTACCATAAATGTGTCTGCAGAAAGGTAAGCTGAGGTCTAGTTATATACTGCTGACAACTGCTGTTCAAATGTACCAGTATATACACTTTCCTTTCGTCTTCTAGTTGATTTTTCAATTAATTTTGGCTTTTTATTTTGCAGGTTTGTTTCCACAAGTTAGCTAACATTACTAAGGTAAGGCTTGATAGTAAGAAGGTCTCCACAGTATCAATTAAACTGTTTGACAAAACTGCACTGGTTGACTTTAAAACTATTCATGGTTTCTTTTGGATATGTTATCATCTCAATTTTAAATTCCCTTTTTTAAGTTTTTAATCTGTCCATATGTTGCATAGGTATTAAAGGTCATTTCCAGTCATAGTCAATGTTGTTTCAGAAATCAAGTCACCTATGATCAGTTCATCTCATGCCATGTAAACATATTTGCACTGGACTAAAAATGGTTCATAGTGGTTCAAAATGTCTTAAAATGTAGCCTGTTCAAACTGTGTATTATAATTTCTGTTAGGCTATGATTACATTTTTATTATTTTACACTAAGTCCTTCTGTTGTCAGCTCGGTGTTGTATTGAATTTGTGTTAATTCTCTGTACATTTTTGTTCAAGTGGACCCCGACTTAAACAAGTTGAAAAACTTATTCGGGTGTTACCATTTAGTGGTCAATTGTACAGAATATGTACTTCACTGTGCAATCTACTAATAAAACTATCAATCAATCAATCAAAACCATGCAATCGGCGCCCATGTTAACTACAGAACCGTAACTTAAAAGGGTTGGCTGAACATCTATTAAGGTATGACGCAATCGGCAACAATGTTAACTACAGAACCGTAACTTAAAAGGGTTGACTGAACAGCTATTAAGGTACGACGCAATCGGCGCCCGTGTTAACTACAGAACCGTAACTTAAAAGGGTTGGCTGAACATCTATTAAGGTACGACGCAATCGGTGCTCATGTTAACTACAGAACCGTAACTTAAAAGGGTTGGCTGAACAGCTATTAAGGTACGACGCAATCGGCGCCCATTTTAATTATAGAACAGTAACTTAAAAGGGTTGGCTGAACAGCTATTAAGGTACGACGCAATCAATCGGCGCCCTTGTTAACTATAGAACCGTAACTTAAAAGGGTTGGCTGAACAGCTTTTAAGGTACGACGCAATCGGCGCCCGTGTTAACTACAGAACCGTAACTTAAAAGGGTTGGCTGAACAGCTATTAAGGTACGACGCAATCGGTGCTCATGTTAACTACAGAACCGTAACTTAAAAGGGTTGGCTGAACAGCTATTAAGGTACGACGCAATCGGCGCCCATGTTAACTAGAGAACCGTAACTCATAAGGGTTGGCTGAACAGCTATTAAGGTACGACGCAATCGGCGCCCATGTTAACTACAGAACCGTAACTCATAAGGGTTGGCTGAACAGCTATTAAGGTACGACGCAATCGGCGCCCATGTTAACTACAGAACCGTAACTCATAAGGGTTGGCTGAAAAAGCTTTTAAGGTACGACCATGTTAACTACAGAACTGATTAGATAGAATGATGGATAATTAGAGGGATGTTTAGACATGAATAGATGAATGAGTGGATGGATGATTAGATGGATGATTGGATTGATGATTAAATATTCAAATAGATGGATGATTGGATGCATGATTGGAGTGATTGAATGTATGAATAGATGGATGATTAGATAGCATGATGGATAATTAAATATATGAAGAGATGAATGATTAGATGGATGGGTGGATGGATGATTGGATGGTTGATTGGATGGATGATTAGATAGAATGATGGATAATTAAACGGAGGATTAGATGGAAAATTAGATGTAATGATGGACTATTAGATGGATAATTATATGAAATGATGGACTATTAGATGGATAATTATATGAAATGATGGATGATTAGATGGATAATTATATGAAATGATGGATGATTAGATGGATAATTATATGAAATGATGGATGATTGGGTGGTTGATTGGATTAATGATTAAATATACAAATAGATGGATGATTGGATGGATGATTGAATGGATGATTGGATGGATGATTAGGTGGATGGTTGGAAGGATGATTGGATGGATGATTAGAT
The DNA here is from genome assembly GCF_033978785.1 of Entelurus aequoreus. Classification (NCBI taxonomy): domain Eukaryota; kingdom Metazoa; phylum Chordata; class Actinopteri; order Syngnathiformes; family Syngnathidae; genus Entelurus; species Entelurus aequoreus. The sequence goes on from NC_084758.1 coordinate 6,479,866, forward strand.
GTATGATTAAATGTATGAACAGATGAATGATTAGATGGATGATGAGATGGTTGTGTGGATGGATGATTAGAGGGATGAATAGATAAATGATTACATTGGATGATTAGATGTACGACTAGATGGATGTGTGGATGGATGATTAGACAAATGATTGGATGGTTGATTGGATTGATGATTAAATATGCAAATACATGGATGATTAGATGGATAGTTGGATGAATGATTGGATGGATGATTGGATGAATTGTTAGGTGGATGGTTGGATGGATGATTAGATGGATGATTGGATAGGATGGTTGGATGGATGATTAGATGGATTATTTGATGAATTGTTAGATGGATGATTGGTTGGATGATTCAATGTATGACTAGATAAATGATTAGATGGATGATTTGATGAATAGTTAGATGGATGATTGGATGGATGATTTGATTAATTGTTAGATGGATGATTGGATGGATGAATAGGTGGATGTTGAATGGATGATTGGATGGATGATTAGGTGGATGATTGGATGGATGCTTGGATGAATGATTAGGTGGATGATTGGATGGATGAGTAGGTGGATGATTAGGTGGATGATTGGATGGATGAGTAGGTGAATGATTGGGTGGATGATTATATGGATGGTTGGATGGATGATTAGGTAGATGATTGGATGGATGATTCGGTGGATAATTAGGTGGATGAATAAATGGAAGATTGGATGGATGATTGGATGGATGATTAGGCGGATGACAAGATGGATGATTGGATGCATGATTAGGTGGACGATTATATGGATTAGGTGGATGATTGGGTGGATTAGGTGGATGATTGGATGGATGATTAGGTGGATTAGGTTGATGATTGGATGGATGATTAGGTGGATGATTGGATGGATGATTAGATTGATTAGGTGGATGATTGGATGGATGATTAGGTGGATGACAAGATGGATGATTGGTTGGATGATTAGGTGGATGATTGGATGGATGATTAGGTGGATGATTGGATGGATGATTAGATGGATGACAAGATGGATGATTGGTTGGATGATTAGGTGGATGATTGGATGGATGATTAGGTGGATGATTGGATGGATGATTAGATGGATGACTAGATGGATATTAAGTGGATGATTAGATGGATTAGGTGGATGATTGAATGGAAGACTGGATGGATGATTAGGTGGATGACAAGATGAATGATTGGATGGATGATTAGGTGGATGATTAAGTGGATAATTGGATGGATGACTGAATGAATGAGTAGGTGGGTGATTAGATGGATTAGGTGGATGATTGGATGGATGATTAGGTGGATGATTGGATGGATGTTTGGATGGATGATTAGGTGGATGATTAGATGAATGTTTGGGTGGATGATTAGATGAATAAGTAGATGGATGCTAGTTTGATGGACGGATGTACAAATGGATGGATGAGAGAAGTGTATAAAGGTATTTGTGTACTTTGAAGAATGAAATGAAATGTTTGTTTGTTAAAGTTCACAGCTTTGTTGTCATGGTAACGTGACTTAAGTGGATAAAAAGCTCTCATGCTCTCTTCTACCCACTCAATG